>NC_091983.1:248769450-248823453 GCF_044704955.1 Pristiophorus japonicus
CCACCCCTCTCCCCTCCCCTCTCCCCTCCCCTTCTACCCACCTTCTCCAATCTTCACCCCTCTCCTTCTATCTCCCCTTCCGCCCTAGTTCTCTCACCCCAAGATCGCTAATTCAATCCCTCCCCTCTCTCTCTCCCATATCTTCCCACCCCTCTCCCCCCCCTCTCCCTCCCCCTCTATCTCCCTTCTCCATCTCTCCCCTCCCCCTCTATCTCCCTCCTCCTCCCTCCTTCTTCTCCCTCTCCCCCTTCTATCTCCCTTCTCCATCCTTCCCTCCCCCTTCTATCTCCCCTTCTCTCCTCCATCTTCCCTCCCCTTCTATCTCCCCCTCTCCCTTCTATCTCTCCCATAGTTCCCTCTCCCTCCCATCTCTCCCCCTCCCCATCCTCCCCTCCCCCTTCTATCTCTCCCCTCCCCCTTCTATCTCTCCCATAGTTCCCCTCTCCCTCCCCATCTCTCTCCCTCCCCCTTCTATTCTCCCACTTCCCTCTCCCCCTTTTATCTCTCCTATAGTTCCCCTCTCCCTCCCCTCCCCCATATCTCTCCTCCCCATCTCTTCCCTCCCCCATATCTCTTCCCACCCATCTCTCTCCTCCCCCATCTCTCCTCCCCCATCCCCCATATCTTCCCACACCGTTCTATTCCCCCTCCCATCTCTCCCTCCCTTCCCCATCTCTTCCCTCCCCCTTCTATCTCCCCCATATCTCCTCCCTCTCCATCTCCCGTCTTCCCTCCCCCATTTCTCCTCCCCTCCCCCATTTCTCCTCCCCTCCCCCATTTCTCCTCCCTCCCCCATTTCTCCTCCCCTCCCCCATTTCTCCTCCCTCCCCCATTTCTCCTCCCCTCCCGTCTTCCCTCCCCCCTCTGAACTATATTTATCTTTATATTTAAAAAAATATTCTGTCAAATGCACGCACTTTTATCTATAAATTCCTATTTATAATTAAAACTGCCTCATGTAAATGCTGGGAACATGCTGGAATCCATTATTAAGGAAGTGGTAACCAGGCACTTAGAAAATTATAATATGATTAGACAGAGTCAACATGGTTTTATGAAAGGGAAATCGTGTTTAACAAATTCATTTGTAATTTTTTCAGGATGGAACTAGCAGGGTAGATAAACAGAAAATAGGAGCAGTAGTAAGCCATTCGGCCCTTTGAGTCTGCACCGCCATTCAATATGATCATGGCAGATCCTCTATCTCAACACCATGTTCCTGCTGTTTCCCCATAACCCTTGATGTCTTTTATTTCGAGAAATCTACCTCTCTCCCTCTTAAATATATTCAGTGACTTGGCCTCCACAGCCTTCTGTGGTAGAGAATTCCACAGGTTCACCACCCTTGGAGTAAAACAAATTCTCCTCATTTCGGTCCTAAATTTCCTACCTCGTATCCTGAGACTGTGACCCCTTGTTCTGGACTTGCCAGCCAGGGGAAACATCCTTCCCGCATCCAGTCTGTCCAACCCCGTCAGAATTTTATACGTTTCAATGCGATCCCCTTTCATTCTTCTAAACTCTAGTGAATACAGGCCTAGTCGACCCAATCTCTAATACAACAGTCCTGCCATCCCAGGAATCAGTCTGGTGCACTCCCTCTATGGCAAGTATATCCTTTCTTAGGTAAGGAGACCAAAACTGCACACAATGCTCCAGGTGCGGTCTCACAAGGCCCTGTATAACTGTAGTAAGACATCCTTGCTCCTGTACTCAAATCCTCTTGCGATGAAGGCCAACATACCATTTGCCTTCCTAACTGCTTGCTGCACCTGCATGTTTGCTTTCAATCACTGGTGTACAAGCACACCCAGGTGCCTCTGTACATCAACACTTCCCAAGCCATCACCATTTAAATAATACTTTGTCCTTATGTTTTTCCTACCAAAGTGGATAACTTCACATTTATCCACATTATACTGCATCTGCCATGTGTTTGCCCACTCACTCAACCTATCTAAATCGCCTTGCAGCGTCTTTGCATCCTCCTCACTGTTATGTATGTATGTAAACCTCACCAATATGTAAGATTTGCCACCAGGGGGCACATCTGTGGGGACCTAATGGTCACCTGTGCACCCTGGGAAAGCAGGTATAAAAGGTAATCTACCATGTTGCTTCCTCACTCTGGAGTCACATTAAAGAGACCAAGGTTACAATACAGTCTTGTGGAGTTATTCTGAACACAACAATTGGCGACGAGTAACGGATCATGAACTTTCACGTGGTAATGGCTGCCGTTGATATTCTTGAGAGTTTTGTTGAGGGTGATGATTGGGAAGCTTTCGTTGAGCGTCTTGATCAGTACTTCATGGCCAACAAACTGGATAAGGCTGAGATGGTGGTCAAGCGCAGGGTGATTCTTCTCACTGTATGTGGGTCTTCGATATATCGCCTTCTCAAAAATCTGCTGGCACCGGACAAATCAACGGACAAGACTTACACAGAGCTGTGCACACTGGTTCGGGAACACCTCAAGCTGAAGGAGAGCATGTTAATGGCCAGGTATCGATTTTACATGCACCGTCGCTCTAAGGGCCAGAACGTGGCGAGCTATGTCACCGACCTAAGACGCCTTGCGGGACAGTGCAAATTTGCCGGATCTTTGAGGGAAATGTTGCAGGACTTTTTCGTACTTGGAATCGGCCACGAGGTCATTCTTCACAAACTGCTGTCTGCCGAATCCCTAGATCTGAGCGAGGCTATCATGATAGCCCAAGCTTTCATATCCACGAGCGACAACACGAAACAAATATCTTCACAGAATCGAAGCTCACTGGCAAGCACTGTGCATAAAATAATGCTTTCAGCAGGCAGAACTGTACATGGCAGGGTCTACACGATTGCAAAGGCCAGACCTAGGGTGACCCAGAGTCCGCCGTGGGGCATGAATGCGTATCCATTAACACTATGTTGGTGCTGCGGGGGCAGTCATAGAGCCCATCAATGTTGATTCAAGCACTATGTGTGCAAGGGTTGTGGAACAAAGGGGCACCTCCAGCGAATGTGCAAACGACCTGTGACTCACCACGTGGCAGAGTCAGGAGAGGATGATCGATCCAGCGAGGATCACGCTGAACGAGCAGAAGAGGCAACTCAACCTGAGGATGAAGAACAAGTATATGGGATACACACCTTCACCACCAAAAGCCCTCCGATAATGTTAAAAGTTAAATTCAACGTCACTCCAGTCTCCATGGAATTGGACACGGCGGCGAGTCAATCAATAATGAGCCAGAAGGCATTCGAGAGGCTGTGGGACGACAGAGCACAATGACCAAGCTGATCCCGATTCAGGTAAAGCTGCGCACCTACACCAAGGAACTGATACCAGTTATTGGTAGTGCGGACATAATTGTATCCCATGAAGGAGCAGTGCACGATTTACCACTGTGGATTGTTTCAGGTGATGGGCCAATGCTGCTTGGTAGAAGGTGGATGGGGAAGATTCGATGGAACTGGGAAGACCTCTGTGTACCTTCTCCGGCGAATGACGTCTCCATTGCTCAAAGACTGAGCAAGCCCCCACCTTCCGCTGAACCAGGCGTCGAAGTGCAGCTCCATTTGCAGATCCCCGAGCCATCATGACCACGAGGCTCAACCGAGCAGCAGTACAGGCGCGGTATCCACCACCCAAAACTGACGATAACTTCGCGACGATGGAAGAGGCTCCAGGTCGACCAAGCAGAGTGGAACTCGGGCCGAAACTACTGTGTTCCTAACACAGGGAGGTTAAAGTAACAGTGACCTCAGTCTTTAATAAGACACTCCAGAGTGAGGAACAGGCCTTAGGGGCCGGCTTATATACAGTGCTCCCAAGGGATCGCAGCATCCCTTGGGACTTTAGGGGATGAGCTCCCTGGTGGCGGAACATGGGAGTGCATGTTTTACAGATACACACCATCACTCCACCACCACCCCCCCACCCCCAAAGTCAAAGTGAAAACTATTTACAAGGTGAGGCGGTCGGGAGCCTTTCTTTCCCTGGTGGACTGCCTTGGTACAAATATCTGTTCTGGTGTGTTGGCTGTGCCCTCGTTGGGCTGGCGTGTTGATGGCCCTGCAGGGCTGCTAGGTAAGCCTGGCCTTGCTGGGCTGTTGGGCATGATGTGTTCGATTTCCTGGTCCGGGGTGGTGTCGTTGATCCTTTGGGTGTGTGTTGTGGGCTCGAAAAGGTGGTGTCTGCTGTGGGTTGTTCAGGGCAGTCTGTGAACTGCAGCCTCGTTTGGTCCAGGTGCTTTCTGCAAATTTGGCCATTGTCCAGTTTGACTACAAACACCCTACTCCCTTCTTTAGCTATCACCGTGCCCACGATCCACTTGGAACCATGTCCATAGTTTAGCACATACATAGGGTCATTCAGATCAATTTCCCGTGACACAATGGCGCGACCATCGTTTACATTTTGTTGCTGCCGCCTGCTCTCTACCTGATCATGCAGGTTGCGGTGAACCAGCGAGAGTCTGGTTTTAAGTGTCCTTTGTATGAGTAGCTCAGCCGGGGGCAAGCCTGTGAGCGAGTGGGGTCTCGTGCAGTAGCTGAGCAATACTCGGGACAGGCGGGTTTGTAGTGAGCCTTCTGTGACTCGTTCCAGGCTCTGTTTGATGCCTGCCCATTGGAGGCTGGTTTAACGGGGCCGAGGTGACATGTTTGATCTCATTGTGGGTCATTAATTCTTTAAATTCGGCACTGGTGAAACATGACCCGTTGTCACTGACCAGTATGTCAGGCAGGCCGTGGGTGGCAAACATGGCTCTCAGGCTTTCAATGGTGGTGGTGGCGGTGCTTCCCGACATTATTTCACATTCGATCCATTTTGAAAAAGCATCCACCACCACCAGGAACATTTTACCGAGAAACGGGCCCGCATAGTCGACATGGATCGTCGACCATGGTCTGGAGGGCCAGGACCACAAACTTAGTGGTGCCTCTCTGGGCACGTTGCTCAAATGAGCACATAAGCTGCATTGCCGTACACAGGACTCTAAATCAGAGTCACCACACGTGGGATCTGGCTATCGCTTTCATCATTACTATTCCTGGGTGTGTGCTGTGGAGATCCGAGATGAATGTCTCCCTGCCCTTTTTTGGTAGCATTACGCGGTTACCCCACAACAGGCAGACTGCCTGAATGGACAGCTCGTCCTTTCGCCGCTGGAACGGCTTGATTGGCTCTTGCATTTCAACGGGAATGCTGGCCCAGCTCCCATGCAGTACACAGTTTTTTATTAGGGACAGCAGAGGATCTTGGCTGGTCTAAATCCTAATCTGCTGGCCGTGACAGGTGATTTATCATTTTCAAACGCTTCCATGACCATCAACAAGTCTGCGGGCTGCGCCACCATCAATAAGTTTGCAGGCTGCGCCATTTCCACCCCCGTGGTGGGCAATGATAGCCGACTGAGAGCATCCGCACAGTTCTCGGTGCCTGGCCTGTGGCGGATGGTATAGTTATACGCTGATAGCGCGAGTGCCCACCTTTGTATGCAGGCTGAGGCATTGGTATTTATCCCCTTGTTTTCAGCGAACAGCAATGTGAAGGGCTTGTTATCGGTTTCCAGCTCAAATTTGAGGCCAAACAGGTACTGATGCATTTTCTTTACCCCGAACACACACGCTAATGCCTCTTTCTCAATCATGCTGTAGGCCCTCTCGGCCTTAGACAAGCTCCTTGAAGCATAGGCGACAGGTTGCAACTTCCCCGCAACATTAGCTTGTTGTAATACATACCCGACTCCGTACGACGACGCGTCACATGCTATCACAAGTCTTTTACACGGGTTATACAATACAAGCAGCTTGTTGGAGCATAAAATGTTTCTGGCTTTCTCAAAAGCAATTACTTGCTTTTCTCCCCCATACCCAGTTCTCACCTTTGCGCAATAACACATGTAGGGCCTCTAAAAGGGTGCTTAACCCCAGTAGGAAGTTACCAAAATAGTTGAGGAGTCCCAGGAACGACTGCAGCTCTATGATGTTCTGTGGCGTGGGCGCGTTCCTGATAGCCTCTGACTTGGCGTCTGTGGGCCGAATGCCGTCCGCCGCGATCTTTCTCCCCAAAAACTCCACTTCCGTTGCCATGAAGACGCATTTCGACCTCTTCAGGCGCAGCCCTACGTGATCCAGTTGCTGGAGGACCTCCTCCAGGTTTTGTAGGTGCTCGGCGGTGTCCCAACCCATGACGAATATGTGGTCCTGAAAGACCACCGTGTGTGGTACCGACTTGAGTCGGCTCTCCATGTTTCTCTGGAAGATCGCTGCAGCCGACCAAATTCCAAACGGGCATCTGTTGTAGATGAACATGTTGATGCAGGTGAGGCCCTTCGAAGACTCCTCCAACTCCTGCGTCATGTAGGCCAAAGTCAGGTCGAGCTTGGTGAACGTCTTGCCTCCTGCCAGCGTCGTAAATAGGTCGTCTGCCTTAGGTAGCGGCTATTGGTCCTGTAGCGAGAAACGATAAATAGTTACTTTATAATCACCGCAAATCCTGACCGTGCCATCATTTTTGAGTACTGGAACAATCGGGCTGGCCCACTCGCTGAATTCCACTGATGCTCTCGCGTTGCAGCCTGTCCAGCTCGATTTCCACTCTCTCCCTCATCATGTGAGGTACCGCTTGCGCCTTGTGGTGAATGGGTCGTGCCTCTGGGACCAAGTGGATCCGCACCTTCGCCCCAGAAAAGTTTCCAATGCCTGGCTCAAAAAGGGAAGGAAATTTGTTAAGAACCTGGGTACATGAGGCCTCATCGACATGTGATAGCGCCCGGATGTCATCCCAGTTCCAGCGGATTTTGCCCAGCCAGCTCCTTCCAAGCAGTGTGGGGCCATCGCCTGGGACAATCCAGAGTGGCAGTTCATGCACCGTGCCCTCGTAGGTGACCCGACCATGGTGCTGCCCAGGACAGTGATAAGCTCTTTGGTGTACGTTCTCAGTTTCGTGTGGATGGGGCTCAGGGCTGGTCTGAATGCCTTGTTACACCACAGTCTCTCAAACATCTTTTTACTCATGATGGATTGGCTAGCGCCAGTGTCCAGTTCCATGGCTACGGGTAAGCCATTCAATTTTATGTTTAGCATTATAGGTGGACATTTCATCGAAAATGTGTGCACCCCGTGTACTTCAGAATCTGCCTCCTCTCGCTGAGGCTCAAAATTGCTTTGATCCACCATGGACCGATCTTCCTCTGCCACGTGATGGTTAGCAGGTTTTGCAGAGCTTGCAGCTCATTTGCAAGCTCGTTGGAGGTGCCCCATTGCTCTTGCAAACATACCCTTTGAAGTGGCATTAATAGGCTGAATGGAAGCCTCCACAACGCCAACAAGGTGTGAATTGCCTTCCATTCATCCTTTGTTGGGGACTCTTGATCATCTGGGTCACCTGAGGCCTGCTGGCAGTTGCAGACTCGTGGGTTCTGCCCTGTATATTTCTGCTCGCAAACACGGTTCCAGTTAATTTATGAACATTGCTAGCACTTGTGTGCTAAGAGATTTGTTTGGTGTTATCACTGGTGGACATAAACGTCTGTGCTATCGCAATGGCCTTACTGAGGGTCGGTGTCGCTACAGTCAAAAGTTTTCGTAGGATGGTCTCGTGGCCAATGCCCAGTACAAAAAAGCCTCGAGCATTTTCTCCAGGTAGCCATCAAACTCACACTGTCCTGCAAGTCGCTTTAGCTCGGCGACATAGCTCGCCACTTCCTGACCTTCAGATCGCTGCCAAGTGTAGAACCGATACCTCGCCATCAGCACGCCTCAGGTTAAGATGCTCCCGAACCAGTGTACACAGCTCCTCATATGACTTATCTGTGGGTTTCACCAGAGCCAGAAGATTCTTCATGAGGCTGTAGGCCGGTGCCCCGCAGACTGTGAGGAGGACCGCTCTCCTTTTTGCAGCGCTTCCTTCTCCGTCCAGCTCGCTGGCTACAAAGTACTGATCTAGCCATTCGACATAGGCTTCCCCGTCCTCACCCTCCGAGAACTTCTCCAGGATGCCCAGTTTGCTGCATCTTTGCATTGGATTCGTATTCTCGTCGCCAGTTATTGTGTTCCTAACACAGATGAGACTGCACACAGAGGCTAAAGTAACAGTGACCTCAGTCTTTAATAAGACACTCCAGAGTGAGGAACAGGCCTCAGGGGCCGGCTTATATACAGTGCTCCCAAGGGATGCTGGGATCCCTTGGGACTTCAGGGCTGAGCTCCCTGGTGGCGGAACATGGGAGTGCATGCTTTACAGATACACAACAGAAATGATCCGAATGCATCTTCCCGACGCCAAAGGCAAAATTCCTAGGAAGGAAGATCGTGGCAGTCGGCATCACGGACACGGAGGAGAGTGCGTCCAGACCACGGAACGAGAGTGCGTCCAGACCACGGAACGAGAGTGCGTCCAGACCACGGAACGAGAGTGCGTCCAGACCACGGAACAAAAGAGCATCCAGACCACGGAATGAGAGTGTGTCCAGACCATGGGACGAGAGAGCATCCAGACCATGGGATAGCGCCGCAACGAAACAGAGGCATGTGTTGCCCAGCAAGGAAGACGACTGAACTTGGGGCAAAGATAAAGGGGCGGCCGCTGAGAAGGCCAGGAACCTATTACGTTCCAATAAGTTGTTTGCACTGCGTAACCCATGTGAGCGCTCTTTCGCGGCTAATGATGTATTATCATATGGGGTCGGGGGTACCTTACAACAAGCCAAAGTAGTGGGCGAACACCAACCAGTCGTATATGTATCTGACAAAGTACTTGTAACAAGTGATGTGTTATCACACGGGGTCAGGCATGTTCTACAGCAAGCCAAAGGAGCGGTCAAACCCTAAGCAGTTGCACATGTTTCTAATAAGTTAACCAAGGCAGTAGCCTGCGTTCACGGGACAAAAGAGACGTACCAGAGAGTGTCCCAATATGTGCTCGAGTCAGACAAGCTGCCAATCTCACAGTTTTTGGAGAGCAGAGGCACCATTATCAATGCTTTGTTTCGAATATGTCTAACACTGTCTGTGCACTGTAACCTGATCCGCCACGGGCCAGGCACTGAGAACGGCGCTAATGCCCTCAGTTGACTACCATTGCCCACCACTGGGGTGGAAATGGCGCAGCCCATAGAACTGCTCGTTGTTATGGAAGTGCTAAAAAGCGAGGGGTCAACCATAACAGCTCCCCAGTTAGGACCTGGACCAGCCAGGATCCCACGTTACCGCCTGCTAACGGCGAACCGCTAGACGGGATGTTGCAGCTTATCCGTCGCAAAGACGAAATGCTCATCCCATCAGATTGCCCCCTATGGGCAATCCTGCAATGTTGCAAAGAAAGGCAGGGAGGCCACACACAGTCGGTGGTCCAGGGCCTCCATACCATGGCCCAGGATCTACGGGGACCACGCGGCCTCCCGCCACTACTGAAAGTCTCAAGGCCATATCGGCTATCCTTGGCTTGCCAGACTTTAGGGTCAGTGACAATAGTTCGGAATGGACAGCCCAAATCACAAAACCAAGCACGTGTCACGGTAGACTCCCTACAGACCCGGCTATCCCGGGTGCCAAGCAGTCACCGGACAGAATCACTCAGAACTGAGCCTTCCATATGCTATCAACAGAGAATGTACCATGATCGCATGGCTCCTCCACACGACATCAGAATTAATGATGTAGACATGTTCATGGCCCCAGATGGGCTGCTAGTGCTGTATTAGCCAAAGAGGAGAATGGAGTGTTTCTGATGAAAATGGAGTGTTTGTTGTGATCCATGTAATGGGCAAATGCAGAAAGCATTTGGACCAGATCAAACTGTGAACTACAGATAACCAGGAACCACTGTGAAAGGACCTGGCCCCCAGCGACCCACTAACACAATCGACCTCGCTGCCAACCACGAGGATGAACTCACCATGCCCGACAGTCCGTTCAGACCAGCCACGTGGCCGTGCAGCAATGATCTGACCAACTCAGCCATGCTAGGACTTCAACTCAGGCAATCGACCTGGGAATGCAAAGCGCCAGATTGCCTCAACTTGTAAGTAACTTGTACATAAGACTTTGGGGGGGGAGTGATGTTATGGGCTTATGTAAACCTCACCAATATGTAAGACTTGCCACCAGGGGGCACACCTGTGGGAGACCTAAGGGTCACCTGTGCACCCTGGGCAAGCAGGTATAAAAGGCAGTCTACCATGCTGCTTCCTCACTCTGGAGTCACATTAAAGAGACCAAGGTCACAACAGTTTGAGCTTACAATACAGTCTTGTGGAGTTATTCTGAACACAACACTCACAACTCACAATCCCACCTAGTTTTGTGTCATCAGCAAACTTGGAAATATTACATTTGGTTCCCTCATCCATATCATTTATATATATATATATATATATATATTGTGAATAGTTTGGGCCTAAGCACTGATCCGTGTGGTACCCCACTAGTCACTGCCCGCCACCCCGAAAAAGACACATTTATTCCTACTCTCTGTTTCCTGGGGAACCAGTGGATGTAGTATATTTTGATTTCCAGAAGGCATTTCGATCAGGGCTCGTAAAAGGGCTCATGGGGTTGGGGGTAATGTATTAGCACGGATAGAGGATTGGTTAATGGACAGAAAACAGAGTCGGGATAAATGGGTCATTTTTAGGTAGGCAGGCTGCAACTAGTAGGGTGCCACAAGGATCAGTGCTTGGGCCTCAGCTAATTACAATCTATATTAATGTCCTAGATGAAGGGACCGAGTGCAATGTATCCAAGTATTCTGACAATACAAAGCTCGGTGGGAAAGTAAGCTGTGAGGAGGACACAAAGAAGCTGCAAAAGGATATAGACAGGATAAGTAAGTGGGCAATAAGGTGGAAGATGGAGTATAATGTGAGTACTTGTAAGGTTATTGTAATGTCTGTAGCTCCACACTGTGGATGTATCGTGTTACTGCAACTAGAGTGTTAAATAAACAAGTCAGGTCACCTGACAAGAAGCAGCTTCCACAGAGACTTCTGGAAGTTCTGCCATCTTCGGAAGCTGTGTGTGCTGTGTGTTCTGTGAAGCTATCACAAACGGCGACGAGTATGGGATAATAGGATAAAACAAAGCTGAAATTTTTGTTGGTGAAAGGCTCAGCCAGCCGACAGAGAGACTTTGGAAGCTTCTCTATTTTGTTTACAGCTACAAAATCCGAAGTAAATTACAAGCACACTGGTTGAACTGCAGTCAAAATGGCTGAACCCAAAGGAGTAATGGGGCATTTAGGTGAATTTAAACGTGACTGGGAAAGGTTCAAAGCATATGTGGATCGACTAGAAATGTATTTCACTGCAAATAACATAATCAAAGTTCCAGACAATGCTGACCAGAACCGAACAGTGTTCGAATGAAAAAGAGCGATTTTCTTATCTGAAGCTGGCCCTGAGTTGTATGAAACGCTGATAAATCTGCTTGTGCCTGCCGAGCCAAAGGACACAATGCTTTAGGATATTTTAACTAAGCTGGAACAGCATTACAACCCCGTACCCTTAGAAATTGCTGAAACCTATCATTTCAGTATACAAAATCAAAAGGCTGATGAAAATATCAGTGAGTACATTGTAGCATTAAAAAAGCTATCTATTCACTGTAATTTCAGAACCTTTCAAAACCAAGCATTGCGAGACCGTTTTGTTTGTGGGATGAAAAATGATGCGATCAGAAGGAAGTTATTGACAACGTCTGACTTGACTTTTGATATAGCTTGTCAGACAGTTAGGTCGATGGGTATGGCCGACCAATATTCCCGAGAATTTCATAATAATTACAGTCATCAGACAACCAAGGTGAATTGCCTGCAGGTTCAAAGTAAAAGGCGGTGGGGGCCCAAAGTCTCAGAAACTGGAAATTCTAACAGAGCATTGAAGTCATGCTATCAGTGCTTGGGACAACACGTTGCTCAACGTTGTCCATATGTGAAGGCAGAGTGTTTCTTCTGCAGAAAAACTGGGCATCTTGCGAAGGCATGCAGACTGAAGGGTAAACCAGCTTTCAAAGCAATGGGCAGAAATCCCCAGAGGCTATATAGCATGGAAGAACAACAACAGGATGAGGAGATGTTAGAGTTACAAGTCATCAAGAGCACGAGGTTAAAGGACAACAATTGTTCATTGTGATTGATAACCATTCGAAGTGGGTCAAGGTGTTTCCAATGTGGAAAATAACAACAAGTAAAACATTAGACATTTTGCGAAGTTTATTTTCTTCATTTGGCCTCCCAGAAGAAATTGTTTTGGATAGTGGACCACAATTTTGTTCAGAAGAATTTGCACAGTTCATGAGCAAACATATCACCGTACCACCCTGCTTTGAATGGTGCAGCAGAGCATACAGTACAAATTGTAAAACATGCCCTCATAAAACAAATGTTGGATTCAAATCCAAAGAAATGACAGTTGTCATTGGATCGCAAATTGGCTAATTTTCTAATTACGTATTGTAATACTCCTCATACAACTACTGGTAGAACACCAGCAGAGTTGTTTCTCAAACGACAGCCACGAACCCGATTCTCGTTGTTCAAACCAAATTTGGCACAATCCGTAGAAGAGACACAATTAAGACAGAACAAGAATCATGATAGAGGTAGATTAAAAGGGAGAAGTGTAAAATTAAATGAGAAGGTGAGAGTGAGGAACCATCACCATAAATGGATAAAGTGGTTACCTTAATGATTTGGATGAGGGAATTGAGTGTAATATCTCCACGTTTGCAGGTGACACTAAGCTGGGTGGCGGAGGACACTAAAAGGCTGCAGGGTGACTTGGACAGGTTAGGTGAGTGGGCAAATGCATGGCAGATGCAGTATAATGTGGAAAAATGTGAGGTTATCCACTTTGGTGGCAAAATCACAAAGGCATAATATTATCTGAATGGTGGCAGATTAGGAAAAGGGGAGGTGTCATGGTACATCAGTCATTGAAAATTGGCATGCAGGTACAGCAGGCGGTGAAGAAGGCAAATGGTATGTTGGCCTTCATAGCTAGGGGATTTGTGTATAGGAGCAGGAGGTCTTCCTGCAGTTGTACAGGGCCTTAGTGAGGCCTCACCTGGAATATTGTGTTCAGTTTTGGTCTCCTAATCTGAGGAAGGACGTTCTTGCTATTGAGGGAGTGCAGCGAAGATTCATCAGACTGATTCCCGGGATGGCAGGACTGATATATGAGGAGAGACTGGATCGACTGGGCCTGAATTCATTGGAGTTTTGAAGGATGAGAGTGGATCTCATAGAAATATATAAAATTCTGACGGGACTGGACAGGTTTGATGCAGGAAAAATGTTCCCGATGTTGGGGAAGTCCAGAACCAGGGGACATAGTCTAAGGATAAGGGGTAAGCCATTTAGGACTGAGATGAGGAGAAACTTCTTCACTCAGAGAGTTGTTAACCTGTGGAATTCCCTACCGCAGAGAGTTGTTGATGCCAGTTCATTGGATATATTCAAGAGGGAGTTAGATATGGCCATTATAGCTAAAGGGATCAAGGGGTATGGAGTGAAAGCAGGAAAGGGGTACTGAGGTGAATGATCAGCCATGATCTTATTGAATGGTGGTGCAGGCTCGAAGGGCTGAATGGCCTGCACCTATTTTCTATGTTTCTATGTTACTAGGTAGAATGGCGAAGATATGTGGTCCTCGCACATATTTGGTCAAGATGTTTGATAATGGACAGGTTAGGTTTGTTCACATTGATCATATTTTACCTGCAAACATGGAAGGAGTTGAAAGGGGGAATGATTCAATTATTTCTGACTCATCAGATAGTTTTGATACACCAGTAGCATATCCTACATCTAATGTACTGAAACAACTCCAAGAGAAAATCAGAATTTAAGTCTGAGTCTGAGTCAGGAAAACACACAGTCTGAATTTAGAGTGAGTTGAAATGGAAATCAAGGACATCCCTTGGAGGAAAACTTTCCTCAGGATCAGCCTCGAATGAGTTTAAATTCGACACCATGTTTGGAAGGTTCTGTTTGCGAGTGAAGATATCCTCTTCGAAACAGAAAACAAGTGGTTAAACTTAATTTGTAAATATGGCAAAATAAGTCCATATCCTTTGTTATGTATAAACATGCAAGTTATGTGCGATGATTGTTTGTTATAATTACTTCTTCATTAAGGAGGGAGAAGTATAATGTCTGTAGCTCCACACTGTGGCGTATTGTGTTACTGCAACTAGAGTGTTAAATAAACAAGTCAGGTCATCTGACACGAACCAGCTTCCACAGAGACTTCTGGAAGTTCTGCCATCTTAGGAAGCTGTGTGTTCTGTGAAGCTATCACAGTTATTCACTTTGGTAAGAAGAATAGAAAAACAGAATATTTTTTAAATGGTGAGAAAATATTAAATGCCAAGTGTTCAGAGAGATTTAGGTGTTCTTGTACAGGAAACACTGCATGCAGGTTCAGCAAGCAATTAGGTAGGCAAATGGCATTTTGGCTTTTATTGCAAGGGGGTTGGATTACAAGAGTAAGGAAGTCCTACTACAATTGTACAGAGCTTTGGTGAGACTACACCTGAGGTACTATGCACAGATTTGGTCTCCTTATCTGAGGAGGAAGGGCATACATGCTTTAGAGGTGGTGCAACAAAGGTTCACTAGATTGATTCCTGGGATGGGGGGACTGACCTATGAGGAGAGATTGAGAAGATTGGGCCTATACTCTCTGGAGTTTAGAAGAATGAGAGGTGATCTAATTGAAACATATACGATTCTGAGGAGGATTGACAGGGTTGATGCTGAGAGGTTGTTTCCTCTGGCTGGAGAGTCTATAACTAGCGGGCATGGTCTCGGGATAAGGGGTCGGCGATTTAAAACCAAGATGAGGAGGAACTTTTTCACTCAGAGGGTTGTGAAACTTTGGAATTCTCTACCTCAAAGGGCTGTGGGTACTGAGTCATTGAGTATATTCAATGCTGAGATAGATATTTTTGGACTCATGGAGAATCAAGGGATTATGGGGCAAGGGCAGGAAAGTGGAGTTGAGGTCGAAGATCAGCCATGAACTTGTTGAATGGTGGAGCAGGCTTGAGTGCAGTATGGCCTACTCCTGCTCCTAATTCTTATGTTCTTATGTCACACTGTATTTACACCTACCTGCCAGTGGTGGCACTGCAGTACATCCACTGAGGGAATGGAGTAAGTACAGTCTCCATGTAAAGTGGACATGGAACTTATAGGCCCAGAAATCCCTGTTTTTTCTTCCCGTGGGCGTTCGACTAAAACTAGGAGAGAAGATGCGCACTTACCTTTTGGTCGAATGCCCACCAGAGATCTCGGACTCGAGGGCTCCTCTTCTTGCGCAATGGAGCGCGTTCAAGTTGGGATGTCCGCAGGAATCACATGGACCTGGGCACCCAATCACGGTAAAGTATTTTCTCATTCACAGTAATAGGAGTTTTGTAAATCCAAAACTCCGTTTACGATGAATGAGAAACACCCCCAAACACTACATAAAACATTGAATGTATTCAAATCACAGCTCGATAGATTTTTAACCAATAAGGGAATTAAGGGTTACGGGGAGCGGGCGGGTAAGTGGAGCTGAGTCCACGACCAGATCAGCCATGATCTTGTTGAATGGCGGAGCAGGCTCGAGGGGCTAGATGGCCTACTCCTGTTCCTAATTCTTATGTTCTTATGTTCTTATTAAAAGACACCTCACATAAATACATTATAGAAATTAAAGTTGATAGAAATGTTTTTTAAAGAAAAAAAAATTGCCGATTTTAAAAGAAAGGTTTTAATTATGGTTTAAAATAAAATTATCTGAGTGGGCAGAGTTTTAACATAAATATATATTTTTAAATTTTATTTTAATCATGTTTTTGATATGTTTTTAAACTCTTACACCTGTAAAAGTAGGCTATGCGCTTGCTTTTATCAGGCGCAAGAGTTTTGAGGATATTTGCTGTGCAAGATATGCGTAAATCCCGCAATCTTACCCTTGCAAAAAGCCAGAAACTTGACAGACCAGAAAAGCCGGTTTTCAGCGTATGCACATTGCGATGCCTTCCCGGGTCCATAGAAACTTTGTACGGACCAGGGAGGCCGGAATTTCCACGCTATAATGTCAATATTAAAAATAAGGACAGATTGTATGACCTAAAGCAGGACGGCATTATATCTGGGGGTAAAAACAGGAAATGCTGGAAATAGTCAGCAGGAAATACTCACGCAGCATCTGTGGAGAGAGAAACAGAGTTAACATTTCAAGTCAATGACCTTTTGTCAGTCCTGGAAATGGTTAAAGATGTAACTGGTTTTGAGCAAGTACAGGGGCAGGGAAGGGGGGGGGGGGTGGGGAAGGAAATAACAAAAGGGAAGGTCTGTGATAGGGTGGAAGGCAGGAGAGATTCAATGACAAAAGGGACGATGGTGCGAGGCAAAAGGGGATGGTAATGGGGCACGTAAAGAAATAAACGATGGGTCTAGAGGATGTGTAAATGGCGATAGCAGAATCATCAGCTGTGGTCCGAAAAGAGCTATCTAATTAGTCCCATTCCCCCGCTCTTTCCCCATATCCTTACAAATTTTACCCTTCAAGAATTAATCTAATTCCCTTTTGAAAGTTATTATTGAATCTGCTTCCACCACCCATTCAGGCAACTCATAACAATATCATAACAACTTGATGTGTAAAAACAATTCTACTCCTCTCGCCTCTGGTTCTTTTGCCAATTATATTAACTTTGTGTCATCTAGTTACTGACCCTTCTGCCACTGAAAACAGTTTCTCCATATTGTCTCTATCAAAACCCTTCATTATTTTGAACATCTTTATCAAATCTATTCTAACCTTCTCTGCTCTAAGGAGCTCAAAATTAGCTTCTCTAGCCATTCCATGTAACTGAAGTCCCACATCCCTGGTACCATTCTAGTAAATTTCCTCTGCACCATCTCTTAAGGCCTTGACATCCTTCCTAAACTGTGGGGCCCAGAATTGGCTACAATACTCCAGCTGGGGCCCAACTAGTGTTTTACAAGGTTTAGCATAACTTCCTTGCCTTTGTACTCTGTCTCCATCCTTCCCAGCCCAACCGAGGATACATCCCATCCAGACTGGGTGACTTTTCTACTTTGATCGCTGCTGTAGGGTGTTTGTTTTTCACTCTACTCTGATTCTTGGACCTCGGAACTTATAGCGGAAAGGACAACATGTGGCACAAAATTTAGGCTTAACCCAGTGTCAGTTTTATTATGCACAAAAACCGACTAAAACTACAGGACTAGACTTCTGAAAGAAATCGACTGAAAACATACAACCGCCCTTCTTGTCTGTAGCTATTGTAGGTTCGTGGTCGTTGGTTCTGTGACCGGTTGGTTCTTCTTCTGGCCATTCTCTGCAGTGCTGCTCCTTTCATGTATGTTCCATACTACATGTCCTTCCATCTGTTCGTTCTTTCGACCTGTGTCCATCTGTACACGTGTCCTGTGTGCTTCTTCCGTCTGTTCCTGTCCTTCTTCTGTCTTCTGCTGAGCTGCTTCTAGCTCACATATTTATATCCAGGTTTTGACTGATCTCCCACCACTGAGGTTTTGATAAAGTGTTTGCATCGATGCATTGTTTTGTGGTCCCCTTGGTTGGTTGACTGCAATAATGGACTCGTCTGTTTCCCATTTGCACACTGAGTCTGCAAGGCTCAAGTTGATTTCTCACCTTAACACCTCGTCCCAAAAAATGTGCATCTGGTATGGTTCCTTTCTTGTCCAGTCCTTTTACAGACTTGGTGTCTCCAGTGGCTGTTTTCCCCACCCTGGTCAATCAAGTTCAGGGCCTCACGTAACAACTCCATCGTTGTTATGCCTGAAGTCAGTTTTGGTTCCTGACCACAGAATGTCCTTAATTGTCCAGCTTCATTCCAAAAGCTTGGATTAATCAATTTTTAGTTCATGGTCTCCTTCTGTGCTTTTCTGAAGATTAATAACCTTACACTGCCAACCTTTTAAGTACCTCCTCTTTATCTATTTTTATCCTTGCCAATTTCTCTACGACCTCATTCTTTACTGTGACATTGGCAGCATCCTCTTCTTTAGTGAAGACAGATGCAAAGTATTAATTTAGTACCTCAGCTGTGCTCTCTATCGCCACAAGAGGGATTTTGGTCCCAAATCATCCCCATCCTTCCTTTGACTACCCTTTTACTATGTATATGCTTAAAAAAGACTTTTGGGTTCCTTTCATGTTACTCACTAATCTATTCTCATACTCTCTCTTTACCTCTCTTATTTCTCTTCTCAGTTCTCTTCTGTATTCAGCTTGGTTCTCTACTGTACTATGAGGCTGGCATTTATCATAAGCCTCCTTTTTCGGTTTCATTTCAATCTCAGTGGGCTGTATTGTGTTCCTAAAACAGATGAGACTGCACACAGGGAAGTTAAAGTAACAGTGACCTCAGTCTTTATTAAGACACTCCAGAGTGAGGAACAGGCCTGAGGGGTCGGCTTATATACAGTGCTCCCAAAGGATGCTGGGATCCCTTAGGACTTCAGGGGATGCGCTCCCTGATGGCGGAACATAAGAACATAAGAACATAAGAATTAGGAACAGGAGTAGGCCATCTAGCCCCTCGAGCCTGCTCCGCCATTCAACAAGATCATGGCTGATCTGGCCGTGGACTCAGCTCCACTTACCCGCCCGCTCCCCATAACCTTTAATTCCCTTATTGGTTAAAAATCTATCTATCTGTGATTTGAATACATTCAATGAGCTAGCCTCAACTGCTTCCTTGGGCAGAGAATTCCACAGATTCACAACCCTCTGGGAGAAGAAATTCCTTCTCAACTCGGTTTTAAATTGGCTCCCCCGTATTTTGAGGCTGTGCCCCCTAGTTCTCGTCTCCCCGACCAGTGGAAACAACCTCTCTGCCTCTATCTTGTCTATCCCTTTCATTATTTTAAATGTTTCTATAAGATCACCCCTCATCCTTCTGAACTCCAATGAGTAAAGACACAGTCTACTCAATCTATCATCATAAGGTAACCCCCTCATCTCCGGAATCAGCCAAGTGAATCGTCTCTGTACCCCCTCCAAAGCCAGTATATCCTTCCTTAAGTAAGGTGACCGAAACTGCACGCAGTACTCCAGGTGCGGCCTCACCAATACCCTGTACAGTTGCAGCAGGACCTCCCTGCTTTTGTACTCCATCCTTCTCGCAATGAAGGCCAACATTCCAGTCGCCTTCCTGATTACCTGCTGCACCTGCAAACTAACTTTTTGGGATTCATGCACAGGGACCCCCAGGTCCCTCTGCACCGCAACATATTGTAATTTCTCCCCATTCAAATAATATTCCCTTTTACTGTTTTTTCCCCCCAAGGTGGATGACCTCACATTTTCCGACATTGTATTCCATCTGCCAAACCTCAGCCCATTCGCTTAACCTATCTAAATCTCTTTGCAGCCTCTCTGTGTCCTCTACACAACCCGCTTTCCCACTAATCTTTGTGTCATCTGCAAATTTTGTTACACTACACTCTGTCCCCTATTTCAGGTCATCTATGTATATTGTAAACAGTTGTGGTCCCAGCACCGATCCCTGTGGCACACCACTAACCACCGATTTCCAACCCGAAAAGGACCCATTTATCCCGACTCTCTGCTTTCTGTTCGCCAGCCAATTCTCTATCCATGCGAATACATTTCCTCTGACTCCGCGTACCTTTATCTTCTGCAGTAACCTTTTATGTGGCACCTTATCGAATGCCTTTTGGAAATCTAAATACACCACATCCATCGGTACACCTCTATCCACCATGCTTGTTACATCCTCAAAGAATTCCAGTAAATTAGTTAAACATGATTTCCCCTTCATGAATCCATGCTGCGTCTGCTTGATTTCACTATTCCTATCCAGATGTCCCGCTATTTTTTCCTTAATGATAGCTTCAAGCATTTTCCCCACTACAGATGTTAAACTAACCGGCCTATAGTTACCTGCCTTTTGTCTGCCCCCTTTTTTAAACAGAGGCATTACATTAGCTGCTTGCCAATCCGCTGGTACCTCCCCAGAGTCCAGAGAATTTTGGTAGATTATAACGAAGGCATCTGCTATAATTTCCACCATCTCTTTTAATACCCTGGGATGAATTTCATCAGGACTAGGGGACTTGTCTACCTTGAGTCCCATTAGCCTGTCCAGCACTACCCCACTAGTGATCGTGATTATCTCAAGGTCCTCCCTTCCCACATTCCCGTGACCAGCATTTTTTGGCATGGTTTTTGTGTCTTCCACTGTGAAGACCGAAGCAAAATAATTGTTTAAGGTCTCAGCCATTTCCACATTTCCCATTATTAAATCCCCCTTCTCATCTTCTAAGGGACCAACATTTACTTTAGTCACTCTTTTCCGTTTTATATATCGGTAAAAGCTTTTATTATCTGTTTTTATATTTTGCGCAAGTTTACTTTCGTAATCTATCTTTCCTTTCTTTATTGCTTTCTTAGTCATTCTTTGCAGTCGTTTAAAATTTTCCCAATCTTCTAGTTTCCCACTAACCTTGGCCACCTTATACGCATTGGTTTTTAATTTGATATTCTCCTTTATTTCCTTGATTATCCAGGGTGATACGTCCTTACTATACAGTATAAATGCACACGGGGCCCATGCTTGAGAGAAGGTCAGTCTGTGACCTGTCCTTTATTCCTTAGCACTCAAGTGCAGGAAGTGGGTGGAGCTTCCCCTTTTATATCTGAAGGTCTCGGTTAGGAGTGTCTCCCACAAGTTCACCACCTAGTGGTCAGTGTTCTCACGGTGTACAACTTAGGTCAGTTTATACATGGGTTACAATGCTGGTTGAATACATGACATCACCTCCCCCCCCAAAGTCTTATTGGGATCACAGGTTGAGTCTCTCTGGTGGTTTACGCTCCCTTGTAGAGCGCCTGAGTTGGGGCTCCGGTTGTTGGGTGATGGCCTGAGTGTCTGTTGTTTGCAGTGCCTCAGGCCTGTCCGGACTGCCCACAGTGATTGGGCTCTCCTCCACTTGGTTCCGGTGTTCGGTCACCTGTGGTGGAGTGAACTCTACATCGTGTTCTTCCTCTGCTTCTTCTATGGGGTTGCTGAACCTCCTTTTTGTTTGATCCACATGTTTGCGGCAGATTTGTCCATTGGTAAGTTTAACTTCCAGAATCCTATTTCCCTCTTTGGCAATCACAGTGCCTGTGAGCCATTTGGGCCCTGCAGCGTAGTTGAGGACAAAAACAGGATCATTTACATCAATACATCGCGCCCTCGCATTCCTGTCATGGTAGTCATATTGTGAGTGGCGCCTGCTCTCGACAATTTCTTTTATATTGGGGTGTATAAGGGATAACCTGGTTTTGAGCGTCCTTTTCATTTGCAGCTCTGCGGGTGGAACCCCTGTGAGCGAGTGTGGTCGGGATCTATAGGCCAACAGGAGGCGTGATAAGCGGGTTTGTAGGGAACCCCCTTGGATTCTGAGCATCCACTGTTTGATTATCTGCACTGTTCGTTCTGCCTGACCGTTTGAGGCCGGCTTGAACGGTGCCTTTCTAACATGGTTAATTCCATTGCCTGCCATGAAGTCCTGGAATTCAGTGCTTGTGAAGCACGGGCCATTGTCGCTGACCAAGATGTCCGGTAGACTATGGGCGGCGAACATTGCCCGTAGACTTTCTACCGTGGCAGAGGATGTGCTTGAATTTAAAATGTCACACTCGACCCATTTGGAGTAGGCGTCTACTACAACCAAAAACATTTTCCCCATGAAAGGACCTGCGTAGTCTACATGGATGCATGACCAAGGCTTGGCGGGCCATGGCCAGGGGCTAAGGGGGGCTTCCCTGGGCGCATTGCCCAGCTGGGCACACTGCACCTGCGAACACATAGTTCCAGATCTGCGTCTATCCCTGGCCACCAAACATGTGACCTGGCAATTGCCTTCATCGTGACAATGCCCGGGTGCCCATTGTGGAGTTCTCTGATGAACATCTCTCTGCCCATCTGGGGCATGACTACGCGGTTTCCCCACAGTAGGCAATCGGCCTGAATCGAGAGTTCATCCTGGCGCCTGTGAAATGGTTTAAATTTCTCAGGGCATGCCCTGTACGTGGCTGCCCAGTCCCCATTCAAGACACATTTCTTGACTAGAGACAATAGCGGGTCTCTATTTGTCCAGACTTTAATCAGGGGTGAGCCTTCACTTCCGAAAGCTTCAACAGCCATGACCATCTCAGCAGCATGCTCGGTAGCCCCCTCAGGTGGTGGCTAGTAGGAGCCTGCTGAGTGCATCGGCGCAGTTTTCGGTGCCCGGTCTGTGCCGAATTGTGTAGTCATCGGCGGCTAATGTGAGTACCCACCTCTGTATGCGGGCCGATGCGTTTGCATTTATGGCCTTGTTGTCGGCCAAAAGGGACGTTAGGGGTTTGTGATCTGTCTCCAGCTCAAATTTCCTGTCAAACAAGTACTGGTGTATTTTCTTTACCGCATATACACATGCGAGCGCCTCCTTTTCTCTCATCCCGTAGCCCCTTTCTGCCTGGGACAGACTTCTGGAGGCATAAGCTACCGGCTGTAACTGACCCTTGGCATTGACATGCTGCAACACACACCTGACACCATAGGACGACGCATCGCACGTTAACACAAGTTTCTTACATGGGTCATATAGCGTTAACAGATTGTTGGAACATAACAAATTGCGTGCTCTATTAAAAGCCCTTTTCTGGCTGTCCCCCCAGACCCATTCGCGACTTTTGCGTAGGAGCACGTGTAGCGGCTCTAGCAGCGTGCTCAATTTGGGAAGAAAGTTACCAAAATAGTTCAGGAGCCCCAGGAATGAACGCAGCTCCGTCGTGTTTCGGGGTCTGGGTGCTCTCTGGATCGCTTCCGTCTTGGATGCAGTAGGGCTGATCCCGTCTGCTGCTACCCTCATCCCCAGGAATTCTACCTCTGGAGCTAGGAAGACGCACTTCGCCTTTTTCAGTCACAGCCCTACCCGGTCCAGTCTGCGTAGCACCTCCTCCAGGTTTGGAGGTGTTCTTCAGTATCGTAACCCGTAATGAGGATGTCGTCCTGAAAAACCACCGTCCCTGGAATCGACTTGAGGAGGCTTTCCATATTTCGTTGGAAGATCGCGGCGACCGAGCGAATCCCGAACGGACATCTGTTGTACTCAAACAACCCCTTGTGTGTCGTGATGGTGGTCAGCTTCTTCGACTCACTCGCCAGCTCCTGGGTCATGTAAGCTGAGGTCAGGTCCAATTTTGAAAAAAGTTTGCCACCGGATAGCGTCACAAAGAGGTCCTCCGCTCTCGGTAGCGGGTACTGGTCTTGGAGTGACACCCGATTGATGGTGGCCTTGTAATCGCCACATATCCTGACCGACCCATCCGCCTTGAGCACCGGCACAATCGGGCTCGCCCAGTCACTGAATTCGACTGGCGAGATGATGCCTTCCCTCAGCAGGCGGTCCAATTCGCCTTCTATCTTTTCCTGCATCACGTACGGCACCGCTCTGGCCTTGTGGTGTACTGGCCTGGCGTCCGGGTTTATGTGAATCACTACCTTGGCCCCCATGAAAGTGCCAATGCCGGGTTGAAATAATGAGTCAAATTTGTCCAGGTCCTGTGAGCATGATACTTGCTCCACAGAGGAAATTGCATTGACATCGCTCCATTTCCAGTTCATGACAGCAAGCCAACTCCTCCCCAGTAGTGCGGGACCGTCCCCTGGGACAATCCAGAGTGGCAGTCTGTTCTCCGAATCTTTGTGGGTCACGACTACCGTGGCACTGCCTAGCACCGGAATGATCTGCTTTGTGTCAGTCCGTAGCTGTGCATCAATCGGCGATAATTTTGGCCTCCTGGCCTTGAACGCCCACAACTTTTCAAACTGTTTGATACCCATCAGGGACTGGCTGGCCCCCGTGTCTAACTCCATTGATACTGGGATGCCATTGAGGAGCACTTTCATCATTATCGGTGGCGTCCTGGTGTATGAACTGTATACGTGCTCCACATGAACTCGCTGAACTTCAGCTTCCAGCGATTTCCCCCAGCGTTCATTTCTGCAATTTCTGCAGGTATTTTGTTCACCTCTGCAAACTCCGGCTGAGTGTGAGCCTCCTCGCCTCCAGCATGAGCTGCGGTTTGAAACAAAAGGTCCCTTGCCAGTCGATCGTCCCTGACTGCCCCTGTTATTGTCCTTGAGTGCGCCATTAACAGGTGTTGATGGCCCCATTACTGGCCGCATTGTCCCTTGCAATGGCGTGAATCGCTGTTCAGCTTGCCATTGTCTCTGTCGAACTCCCCCTCTGGGTTCGACTACATGTTGGGGCATGCCCGACTGCCCTTGTCTGCCTGGAGAACTGTGTGCTGCTTTAACAATGTTGAATCTCTGTCCCAACCATTCCTTAACACAGTACCTCTCGTCTGTTCTGCTAGTGGCCATGCTCGTGTGGTTTAAATCCCAGTTTCTTGTCGCCATTGATACGTCCTTACTATACAGTATAAATGCACACGAGGCCCATGCTTGAGAGAAGGTCAGTCTGTGACCTGTCCTTTATTCCTTAGCACTCAAATGCAGGAAGTGGGTGGAGCTTCCCCTTTTAGATCTGAAGGTCTAGGTTAGGAGTGTCTCCCACAAGTTCATCACCTAGTGGTCAGTATTCTCACGGTGTACAACTTAGGTCAGTTTATACATGGGTTACAATGCTGGTTGAATACATGACACAGGGCTGGTTATCCCTTCTCTTACCACCCTTCTTTTTCACTGGAATATATTTTTGTTGAGCCTATGAAAGAGCTCCTTAAAAGTCCTCCACTGTTCCTCAATTGTGCCACCGTTTAGTCTGTGTTTCCAGTCTACTTTAGCCAACTCCGCCCTCATCCCATTGTAGTCCCCTTTGTTTAAGCATAGTACGCTCAATTGAGACACTACTTTCTCACCCTCAATCTGTATTACAAATTCAACCATACTGTGATCACTCATTCCGAGAGGATCTTTTACTTGGAGATCGTTTATTATTCCTGTCTCATTACACAGGACCAGATCGAAGATAGCTTGCTCCCTTGTAGGTTCTGTAACATACTGTTCTAAGAAACAATCCTGTATGCATTCTATGAATTCCTCCTCAAGGCTACCCCGTGCGGTTTGATTTGACCAATCGATATGTAGGTTAAAATCCCCCATGATTACTGCCGTTCCTTTTTCACATGCCTCCATTATTCCCTTGATTATTGCCCGCCCCACCATGAAGTTATTATTTGGGGGCCTATAAACTACGCCGACCAGTGACTTTTTCCCCTTACTATCTCTAATCTCCACCCACAATGATTCAACATTTTGTTCATTAGAGCCAATATCGTCTCTCACAACTGCCTTGATATCATCCTTTATTAACAGAGCTACCCCACCTCCTTTCCCTTCTTGTCTATCTTTCCGAATTGTCAGATACCCCTGTATGTTTAATTCCCAGTCTTGGCCACCCTGCAACCACGTTTCTGTAATGGCCACCAAATCATACCCATTTGTAATGATTTGTGCCGTCAACTCATTTACTTTATTTCGAATGCTGCGTGCGTTTAGGTAGAGTGTTTTAATACTAGTGACATGGGAGTGCATGCTTTACAGATACACAACATCACTCCCCCTCAAAGTCAAAGTGAAAACTATATACAAGGTGAGGCGGTCGGGAGCCTTTCTTTCCCTGGTGGACCGCCTCGTTACAAATGTCTGTTCTGGTGTGTTGGCTGTGCCCTCGCTGGGCTGGCGTGTTGTTGGCCCTGCAGGGCTGCTAGGTGAGCCTGGCCTTGCTGGGCTGTTGGGCGTGATGGGTTCGACTTCCTGGTCCGGCGTGGTGTCGTTAATCTTTTGGGTGTGTGTTGTGAGCTCGAAAAAGGTGGTGTCTGCTGTGGATTGTTCAGGGCAGTCTGTGAATCGCAGCCACGTTTGGTCCAGGTGCTTTCTGCAAATTTGTCCATTGTCTAGTTTGACTACAAACACCCTACTCCCTTCTTTAGCTATCACAGTGCCCGCGATCCACTTGGGACCATGTCCATAGTTTAGCACATACACAGGGTCATTCAGATCAATTTCCCGTGACACAGTGGCACGACCATCGTTTACATTTTGTTGCTGCCGACTGCTCTCTACCTGATCATGCAGGTTGGGGTGTGTCATGTATTCAACTATTATTGTAACCCATGTATAAGCTGACCTAAGTTGTACACTTTGAGAACATTGACCACAAGAGGGTGAACAAGGGGGGAGACACTCCTAACCTGGACTTTCAGGTATAAAAGGGGAAGCTCCACCCACCTTCATCACTTGAGGTCTTGGTAATAAAGGTAACTGGTCACAGAGTGACCTTCTCTCAAGTATGGGCCTCGTGTGCATTTATACTGTATAGTAAGGATATATCATTGGCGACGAGAAACTAGGATTTAAACCACACGAGCATGGCCACGAGCAGCACCGAAGAGAGGTACTGTGTTGGTGATGATTGGGATGACTTTATTGAGAGACTACAGCAAAGTTTTGTATCTAAGGAATGGTTGGGACAGGATTCGGCCGACAAACGCAGGGCTCATCTCCTGACGGTTTGTGGATCCAGAACGTACTCCTTGATGAAAGACCTTCCAACGCCAGAGAAGCCGGCGGACAAAACATTTGAAGAGCTCAGTAAGTTAATTGGGGAACACCTTAAACCGGCGAGCAGCATGTACATGGCGAGACACTGATTTTACAAGCACCGGCGGCGAGAAGGGCAAAGCCTTCCAGACTTCGTGGCAGATCTCCGGCGACTGGCGAGCCTGTGTAAGTTCCCAGATGCATGCAGAGCGGAGATGCTGCGAGACTTTTTTATTGAGGGCATCGGGCACGCTGGGGTTTTCAGGAAACTGATTGAGACCAAAGACTTGACCATGGAAGCGGCGGCTCTGATAGCCCAGATATTTATCTTAGAGGAGGAAGAGACCAGAATGATGTATGACAAAAATCTTGGTTCAAATGCGACAAACGACCAGGGAGTCAACATTGTTAACGCAGCACACAGTTCTCTAGGCAGACAAGGGCAATTGGACATGCCCCAGCATGTAGTCGAACCCAAAGGGGGAATTCAACAGAGACAATGGCTAGCTGAATGGCGATTCATGCCATCGCAATGGACAATGTGGCTAGTAATGGGGCCATCAACACCTGTTAATGGTGCGCTTAAGGACAGTTACAGAGACAGTCAGAGATGATCGACTGGTAATGGACCTTTTGTTTCCAACAACGGGGCCTCCAGCTCATGCTGGAGGTGTGGAGGCAAACACCCAGCCAGAGCTTGCAGGTATCAGCAATACACCTGCAGAAACTGCAACGTCAGCGGTCACTTGACGCGTATCTGCAGGAAGCCTGCAGCCAGGTTGATGTACAAGGAGGACGGGCCCGATGTAAGCCCTACGAGGCCAAATGAATACTGGGGGAAATCGCTGGAAGCTGAAGTTCAGCGAATTCATGTGGAGTACATATGCAGTTCATATACCAGGACACCACCGATAATGATGAAAGTGCTGCTCAATGGCATCCCAGTATTAATGGAGCTAGACACGGGGGCCAGCCAGTCCCTGATGAGTATCAAACAGTTCGAAAGGTTGTGGGTGTCCAACCTTTCCAGGAGGCCAAAATTATTGCCGATTGACGCACAGCTACGGACACATACAAAGGAGATCATTCCGGTGCTAGGCAGCGCCACAGTAGCCGTGACCCACAAAGATTCGGAGAACAGGTTGCCACTCTGGATTGTCCCGGGGGACGGTCCCGCATTACTGGGGAGGAGTTGGCTTGCTGTCATGAACTGGAAAATGGGGACTGGGCAGCCACGTACAGGGCATGCCCTGAGGAATTTAAACCGTTTCATCGGCGCAAGGATGAACTCTCGTTTCAGGCCGATTGCCTACTGTGGGGAAACCGAGTAGTCATGCCCCAGATGGGCAGAGAGGTGTTCATCAGAGAACTTCACAATGAGCACCCGGGCATTGTCATGATGAAGGCAATTGCCAGGTCACACTTTTGGTGGCCAGGGATAGATGCAGACCTGGAACTTTGTGTTCGCAGGTGCAACACGTGTGCTCAGCTGGGCAACGCACCCAGGGAAGCCCCCCTTAGCCCCTGGTCCTGGCCCGCCAAGCAATGATCACGCATCCATGTGGACTACGCAGGTCCTTTCATGGGAAAAATGTTTTTGGTTGTAGTAGACGCCAACTCGAAATGGATTGAGTGTGCCATTTTAAATTCAAGCACATCCTCTGCCACGGTAGAAAGTCTACGGGCAATGTTCGCCGCCCATGGTCTACTGGATGTCTTGGTTAGTGACAATGGCCCGTGCTTCACAAGCAGTGAATTCCAGGACTTCATGTCAGGCAATGGAATCAACCATGTCAGAACGGCACTGTTCAAGCCGGCCTCAAACAGCCAGGCGGAACGAGCAGTGCAGATAATCAAACAGGGGATGCTCAGAATTCAAGGGGGTTCCCTACAAAGCCGCTTATCATGCCTCCTGTTGGCCAATAGATCCCGACCACACTCGCTCACAGGGGTTCCACCCGCAGAGCTGCTAATGAAAAGGACGCTTAAAACCAGGTTATCCCTTATACACCCTACTGTGAAAGAAATTGTTGAGAGCAGGCGTCAGTCACAATGTGACTACCATAACAGGAATGCGAGGGAGCGATGTATTGATGTCAATGACCCTGTTTTTGTCCTTAATTACGCTGCAGGGCCCAAATGTCTTGCAGGTACTGTGATTGCCAAAGAGGGGAATCGGGTTTTGGTAGTTAAACTTACCAATGGACAAATCTGCTGCAAACATGTGGATCAAACTAAAAGGAGGTTCAGCAACCCCATAGAAGAAGCAGAGGAAGAACACGATGTAGAGTTCACTCCACCAGAGGTGACCGAACAGCGGAACCAAGTGGAGGAGAGCCCAGTCACTGTGGGCAGTCCGGACAGGCCTGAGGCACCGCAAACAGCAGACACTCAGGCCAGCGTCCAACGACCGGAGCCCCAACTCAGGCGCTCTACAAGGGAGCGTAAACCA
Source organism: Pristiophorus japonicus (assembly GCF_044704955.1). NCBI lineage: Eukaryota > Metazoa > Chordata > Chondrichthyes > Pristiophoridae > Pristiophorus > Pristiophorus japonicus. The sequence goes on from NC_091983.1 coordinate 248,798,507, forward strand.
CCAGAGAGACTTAACCTATGATCCTAATAAGACTTTGGGGGGCAGGTGATGTCATGTATTCAACTATCATTGTAACCCATGTATAAATTGACCTAAGTTGTACACCTTGAGAACATTGACCACAAGGGGGTGAACTTGTGGGAGACACTCCTAACCTGGACTTTCAGGTATAAAAGGGGAAGCTTCATCCACCTTCATCACTTGAGGTCTTGGTAATAAAGGTAACTGGTCACAGAGTGACCTTCTCTCAAGTATGGGCCTCGTGTGCATTTATACTGTATCGTAAGGATATATCAGGGTGAACCAGAGAGAGTCTGGTTTTAAGTGTCCTTTTCATGAGTAGGTCAGCCGGGGGCACCCCTGTGAGCGAGTGGGGTCTCGTGCGGTAGCTGAGCAGTACTTGGGACGGGCGGGTTTGGAGTGAGCCTTCTGTGACTCGTTTGAGGCTCTGTTTGATTGCTTGTACTGCCCGCTCTGCCTGCCCATTGGAGGCTGGTTTAAATGGTGCCGAGGTGACATATTTGATCCCATTGCGGGTCATGACTTCTTTAAATTCGGCACTGGTGAAACATGGCCCATTGTCACTGACCAGTATGTCAGGCAGGCCGTGGGTGGCAAACATGGCCCTCAGGCTTTCAATGGTGGCGGTGGCGGTGCTTCCCAACATTATTTCACATTCAATCCATTTTGAAAAAGCATCCACCACCACCAGGAACATTTTACCGAGAAACGGGCCCACATAGTTGACATGGATCCTTGACCATGGTCTGGAGGGCCAGGATCACAAACTTAGTGGTGCCTCTCTGGGCGCGTTGCTCAACTGAGCACATACGCTGCATTGTCGTACACAGGACTCTAAGTCAGATTCGATACCGGGCCACCACACGTGGGATCTGGCTATCGCTTTCATCATTACTATACCCGGGTGTGTGCTGTGGAGATCCGAGATGAACGTCTCCCTGCCCTTTTTGGGTAGCACTACGCGGTTACCCGACAACAGGCAGTCTGCCTGAATGGACAGCTCGTCCTTTCGCCGCTGGAACGGCTTGATTAGCTCTTGCATTTCAACGGGGATGCTGGCCCAGCTCCCATGCAGTACACAGGGACAGCAGAGGATCTTGGCTAGTCTAATTCCTAATCTGGCGGGCCTTGACAGGTGATTTATCATTTTCAAACGCTTCCATGACTATCAACAAGTCTGCGGGCTGCGCTACCATCAACAAGTTTGCAGGCTGCGCCATTTCCACCTCCGTGGTGGGCAATGGTAGCCGACTGAGAGCATCCACACAGTTCTTGGTGCCTGGCCTGTGGCGGATGGTAGTTATACGCTGATAGCGCGAGTGCCCACCTTTGTATGCGGGCTGAGGCATTAGTATTTAGCCCCTTGTTTTCAGCGAACAGGCATATGAGGGGCTTGTAATCGGTTTCCAGCTCAAATTTGAGACCAAACAGGTACTGATGCATTTTCTTTACCCCGAACACACACACTAATGCCTCTTTCTCAACCATGCTGTAGGCCATTTCGGCCTTAGACAAGCTCCTGGAAGCATAGGTGACAGGTTGCAACTTCCCCGCAACATTAGCTTGTTGTAATACACACCCGACTCCGTACGACGACGCGTCACATGCTATCACAAATCTTTTACACGGGTTATACAATACAAGCAGCTTGTTGGAGCATAAAATGTTACTGGCTTTCTGAAAAGCAATTACTTGGTTTTTTCCCCATACCCAGTTCTCATCTTTACGCAATAACACATATAGGGGCTCTAAGAGGGTGCTTAAGCCCGGTAGGAAGTTACCAAAATAGTTGAGGAGTCCCAGGAACGACCGCAGCTCCGTGATGTTCTATGGCCTGGGCGCGTTCCTGATAGCCTCTGTCTTGGCGTCTGTGGGACGAATGCCGTCCGCCGCGATCTTTCTCCCCAAAAACTCCACTTCTGTTGCCATGAAGACGCATTTCGACCTCTTCAGCCGCAGCCCTTCTCGATGCAGTCGCTGGAGGACCTCCTCCAGGTTTTGTAGATGCTCGACGGTATCCCGACCCGTGACCAATATTTCGTCCTGAAAAACCACCGTGCATGGTGCCGACTTGAGTAGGCTCTCCATGTTTCTCTGGAAGATCGTTGCAGCCAACCGAATTCAAAATGGGCATCTATTGTAGATGAACAGTCCCTTGGGCGTGTTGATGCAGGTGAGGCCCTTCAAAGACTCCTCCAGCTCCTGCGTCATGTAGGCCGAAGTCAGGTCGAGCTTGGTGAATGTCTTGCCTCCTGCCAGCGTCACAAATAGGTCGTCTGCCTTAGGTAGCGGGTATTGGTCCTGTAGCGAGAAGTGATTAATAGTTACTTTATAATCGCTGAAAATCCTGACTGTGCCATCACTTTTGAGTACTGGAACAATCGGGCTGGCCCACTCGTTGAATTCCACTGGGGAGATGATGCCCTCGCGTTGCAGCCTGTCCAGCTCGATTTCCACTCTCTCCCTCATCATGTGAGGTACCGCTCGCGCCTTGTGGTGAATGGGTCATGCCTCTGGGACCAAGTGGATCCGCACCTTCGCCCCGGAAAAGTTTCCAATGCCTGGCTCAAAAAGGGAAGGAAATTTGTTAAGAACCTGTGTACATGAGGCCTCATCGACATGTGATAGCGCTCGGATGTCATCCCAGTTCCAGCGGACTTTGCCCAGCCAGCTCTTTCCAAGCAGTGTGGGGCCATCACCCAGGACAATCCAGAGTGGCAGTTCGTGCACCGTGCCCTCGTAGATGACCTTGACCATGGCGCTGCCCAGGACAGTGATAAGCTCTTTGGCGTATGTTCTCAGTTTTGTGTGGATGGGGCTCAGGGCTGGTCTGAATGCCTTGTTGCACCACAGTCTCTCAAACATCTTTTTACTCATGATGGATTGGCTAGTGCCAGTGTCCAGTTCCATGGCTATGGGTAAGCCATTCAATTTTGCGTTTAGCATTATAGGTGGACATTTTGTCGAAAATGTGTGCACCCCGTGTACTTCAGCATCTGCCTCCTCTCGCTGAGGCTCGAAATTGCTTTGATCCACCATAGACCGATCTTCCTCTGCCACGTGGTGGTTAGCAGGTTTTTCAGAGCTTGCAGCTCGTTTGCAAGCTCATTGGAGGTGCCCCATTGTTCCACAGCTCTTGCAAACATACCCTTTGAAGCAGCATGAATAGGCTGAATGGAAGCCTCCACAACGCCAACAAGGTGTGAATTGCCTTGCATTCATCCTTTGTTGCGGACTCTGAGTCATCTGGGTCACCTGAGGCCTGCTGGCAGTTGCAGACTCATGGTTTCTGCCCTGTACATTTCTGCTCGCAAACACGGCTCCAGTTAATTTATGAACATTGCTAGCACTTGTGTGCTAAGAGATTTGTTTGGTGTTATCACTGGTGGACATAAATGCCTGTGCTATCGCAATGGCCTTACTGAGGGTCGGTGTCTCTACAGTCAAAAGTTTTCGTAGGATGGTCTCGTGGCCAATGCCCAGTACAAAAAGGTCTCTGAGCATTTTCTCCAGGTAGCCATCAAACTCACATTGTCCTGCAAGTTGCCTTAGCTCGGCGACGTAGCTCACCACTTCCTGACCTTCAGATCTCTGGCGCGTGTAGAACCGATATCTCGCCATCAGCACGCTCTCCCTCAGGTTAAGATGCTCCCGAACCAGTGTACACAGCTCCTCATATGACTTATCTGTGGGTTTCACTGGAGCCAGAAGATTCTTCATGAGGCTGTAGGTCGCTGCCCCGCAGACTGTGAGGAGGACCGCTCTCCTTTTTGCAGCGCTTCCTTCTCCGTCCAGCTCACTGGCTACAAAGTACTTGTCTAGCCGTTTGACATAGGTTTCCCAGTCCGCTCCCTCCGAGAACTTCTCCAGGATGCCCACAGTTTGCTGCATCTTTGCGTTGGATTCGTATGCTCGTCGCCAGTTATTGTGTTCCTAACACAGATGAGTCTGCACACAGGGAGATTAAAGTAACAGTGACCTCAGTCTTTATTAAGACACTCCAGAGTGAGGAACAGGCCTTAGGGGCCGGCTTATATACAGTGCTCCCAAGGGATGCTGGGATCCCTTGGGACTTCAGGGGATGCGCTCCCTGGTGGCGGAACATGGGAGCGCATGCTTTACAGATACACAACAGGCTGGATTTTCAGTCTTTTGTTTCCCCTGTTAGCACCCCGGCACTAACTGGGGAAGCAGAAGACTGAAAATTCTTCTGCGGGCGGAACTTCTGGGTGGGCAGCCAGCATCCAGCGCCCCGCCGGGATATTCGGTGCTGGTTTTGAGGTTGCACGGAGCATTACCGCCCAGAAGAGGCTAGCCGGTGTGCAATGCTCCTGGTTCCAACACCAGTTCAATATTTGCTTTGTGTCTGATCCGTGTGGAAATGTATTTTTATCTAAGCTGATACCATACGGTATTTGTGTGCCCTTTGCAATATATATATAACAAAATGGAGTCCTGGTCCTTCCAGAACTTTCTGCATTTTAGCAGTCAGCTTGCATAAACAGCTAAACCTGGTTTGAGATGGCAGATGGCCATCAGACAGCTAGGAGACAACTCATGCTGAGACAAGTACCCACCCCCCCACATGGTGCTCTCCTATTGTCTACACGACAAGAGTTCCATGTCACCCCACCCTTATCTTCTAGACTCAAATCACCAGCCATTATCTCTTGTAGAGACCTCATCCATTTGATGCAAACAGATAAACTGACTAGGAAACTGAACAATCCTGACACAATGCAAGATAGGTAATAGCTCATTACCACACTCTCATGGAGTAATGGCCGGCTGGCCAACTAATAACCCTGACAAAAGGAAATATCTGGAAACCATGTCAGGACAAAGATGTAGTAATTAACTCTTTATCTGTATTCACTGACTGCGAGACAGAGCCAATACACAGGGAGAGGCCATAACTTGGGTTTTACTGTATAAATATCTTGTGAAACTGTACCATTGCGGAGGTGTTCACTTAGCCCTTGACTGAGTGTGACCTGCCCCTTGCGAGCAAGTAAATTAAAGACACTTCTGCCAGAGCTGTAAGTGTCAGAGTCATTCTTTTCGGAGGTAGAGATTTCGACAGTTACTTCTTGGAGGTCCCACCGAGATTGCATACTCTCTGTCCTGTGAGTAAAACGGATACAGGCATAGTGCCTCTCCAGTGAAAGGCTTCAGTGGCCAAACAACATGAGCCTTTTGCTCACAAGAAGGTTTCTTCACTGTTGAATCAAATATGTAATCTGTTGTCCACAGGGGAGGTACTGCAATCTACAAGACTCGACATTTAAAAGCTAAAGTTATGTTTTTATAACCACTTCTTTCTCAGCTCGCAAGCAGAAGAGAACGGGTTCTGAAAAAAATCTCGAAACAGCCCGGAGAAGGTTTCAGTAGGTAAGGTAGAAACAGCGCTAGTCGATCGAAAAAGGTTCCTGAAGGTTCTTATGTGATAAGATTAGGGGAAAAAAGCGCTAATCGATCGAAGGTTCTTATGTGATAAGAGTTTTATTGTTTTTAATTAGGAAAAGGTTCTTATGTAATAAGAGTAGGAAAAAAAAAGAGAAGCGCAATCGATCAAAGGTTCTTATGTGATAAGAGTTAGGGTATGGAACCATAAGTTTTATCAGTTTTATCAGTTTTATTAGGATAAGTTAAGGACTCGGTCTGTAGTGGCGTACAACGCAGACTGAGAATCGATTATTTGTTTAGATAGAGTGTAAGGTTATGATTTGTGTACTCGCGTGAATATTGTTTGTCCTAGTTGTCCTTGTTATACCTTTCCATTGCCATTGCCATTAGAGAAACGGGAAGAGTCACTAGGGAAAATTGTGATTTGGAAAAAAAAACACAAGGATTGATTAAGAAAAGAAACAGTAACTGATTGATCAACTACAGTTGGTTCATGCCAACATATCTCATACACCCAGACTGAGCCCGAATTAAGAGCCTTTTCAGGCCACGTAACGGCCAGGAGAAGTGGGCGTAGAGAACTCGGTTGGCCGAAAGGATTGTGAGATCAGAAACTGTGGAAAATCTTAATCATCCAGAATGGGGACTGGAGCAAGTAAACCACCACCAAAAGGGACCCCAGCCCATTTTATGCTCCAGAATTGTGGTCAGTCTTCAGTTGACCACCTAAGAGAATGGGTAAAATGGACTAAGGGTGAAAACAGGCCATTTCCACCCGATGGTTCATTTAATTTAGAGAGAACAACATGTCTAGAGGAGTGTTTTATAAACAGAGATCCAGGTAGAAGAGGAAAAAGAAAGGAAAGTAATAGAAAAGGCCTGGGTTCCGACTCTTCAAGCCCATGTAAAATTAACAGAGGAAGTAAATCAAATGCAAAAAAAAAGAGAACCTGATAGTGAATTATGGATTCAAAAAAAAATAAAGCTAGCCAAAAAAAAAGCTTTATTGAATGGAGAGAGACTTTTGTGAATGTCTTGTCTTTGAATGAGAGTGCGTGAATGTCTTGTCTTTGAATGAGAGTGCTTCTGTGTTTTTTCTTGTGTCTGGAAACCTGTTTGGAAAGGTTGTGGAGCTGCCTGTTTGTTTTAGCTCCACCCACTTTTTCAAACAAAGTGAAGTTTTTTAACCCTTCATAGTGTTGTCCTGTATGTGGGAAGTTTAAGACATTTTAAGTTCGAAGCGCAGGTGTGGATTTATTCGGATGAGAAGTTACGGAGCTAGGAAATGCACAAAGGATAGGTTTGTTGAGACATGGTCCCGGTGGTTAAAAGTTGTAATGCCGTGGGAAGTTGTAATGCCTTTTTTAAAAAAAAGCCTTTGTGAGTCTCTCGAGGTGCAGGCTGGGGGAGTACACTCTCATTGTCCTTGGTGTAAAATCTTGGTACAAAAGCTTCTAGCTCAGTAAGAGGATTTGTTTTTTTTTGATAGAGAGTGGCAGTACAATATTTGAACTGGGATTTTGAGATATTTCAGGTGATCTTCTTGATCAACATTTTGGGTGTATTGGAAAAATCTTTGGTTTGGAAGCCTTTTAATAAAATTATAAAACAAGTACTTTACATTCTGTGATCTGTGAATCACTATAAGCATAAATGAGAAGTCCGTGTAACACACCGATTCTTCCGGTTCAGAAGCCCAATAGTGACAAATGGAAGTTTGTCCAAGACCTACGAGCTGTGAATGAATCTACCATATTCTCACAATGCTTAAAGAAGGATTTGGAATGAAGTATCCCGGAATGCTTTCCAGAATCTTAAACAGTCCCTCACTTCAGCACCCGCCTTGGGATTACCAGATTACACTAAGCTAGTCAACTTATTTGTGCATCACAAGTCGGGTTTTGCACAATCTGTTTTGACTCAGTTACATGGGGACAGGCAGCAACCGGTAGCGTATTTCAGTACCCAACTAGACCCAGTGGCACGCGGACTACCAGGATGTCTTCCTTCGCTGGCAGCAGCTTATTATGCTATGCAACAGGCTCAGACAATAACTCTAAATCATCAGACCATTTTGTATATTCCACACTCTGTCGAGATTTTACTTACTAAATGTGCCAACCAACACCTAACCTCCGCAAGAACCACTAAATATGAAGTTGAACTGTTATCAAATCCGAACCTTATAATTGTTCAGACCCGCCACCTACTATTAATGACGTGCTGACTTTTCAGACACAGGCCAGTACGGAGGAGGTGGTGACCTGGACGAAGGATCAATGTTATAAAAATCCAGAAGGAATATGGGTTCACCATGACGGCCGCGTGGTGGCGCCCAGATCCTTACTTTCATGGATAGCCCGATGTGTTCATACATTCACACATGCAGGCAAAGGGGGGATTGGCAGATTATATTTTGGCAACTTGGTATGCACCAGGTATTTCGCCAATTGCAAAACAAATCTGTGAAAATTGTGTTACCTGTCAGACAATGAATCCAGGTAAGACGGAAAAAGTAGCATCTGCCTCCCACCCAAATCCAGTCGGGCCTTTTGTACATTTACAAATGGATTTTATTGAATTACCTATGTGTATGGGATTCAAGTATGTATTAGTTATTGTAGATGTGTTCTCTAGATGGATTGAAGCCTTTCCATGTAAAAAGGCCGATGCCACTACTATTGCTAAATGTTTGTTAAAGGAAATCGTACCATGCTTCGGAATCCCTGCTAAGCTTTCTAGTGATAACGGGTCACATTTCACAGGAACTGTTATAAGAGAAATGTGTAAAGCTTTGCAGATTAATCAACGTTTTCATTGCAGTTATCATCCACAATCAGCTGGACTTGTTGAAAGATATAATGGAATGCTTAAAAATAAGTTGGCAAAACTATGCAATGACACTGGACTGAAATGGACAGAACTGCTGCCCTTAGCTTTGATGGTAATGCGATCTGCAACCAACAGAACAACAGGCCTGTCACCGCATGAGATAGTTATGGGACGTCCCCAACGACTACCTTTTACAGCACCATTTACTGCAAAACAAACGGACATCCACAAAATGGAGGAAAATATGTTGAACTATTGTATTGCACGAACCAAATGTATTTCCAGCTTTCATTCACAGGTAAAGGAAGCTCAAGTCAAGCCAGCGGAAGGGAAGTGTCATAACCTGGAGCCAGGGGAATTCGTTTACATCAAGATTTTTAAAAGAAAAAGCAGTCTACAGCCAAGATTCGAAGGACCATACCAGGTCTTGCTGGCGACCAATACTGCAATCAAGGTAAAGGAAAGACCAACATGGATTCATGCATCCCATTGCAAACGGGCACCCGACCAGGAGGAAGGGAAGAAGGAACCAGAGGAACAGAAAAAGGAAGACTGAATAAGGAACTGTATGGACTATGGGGACTGATGATGCTGGGCTTGACAGGGTTTTACTTTGCATTATTGATTACACCAGGGGTACAGACCCGCCACCGAAGGGAATTGCAAGTAAACTTATTTATGGCACTGAGTCATAAGTATGCTTAAGAAAGAAACTTGTCGAGTTGTTGGATATGTTCCCATGTACCTGTCCACTCCGAAGGGGGTATTCCCCTGAGATCTGTCCCCTTTAACGAATCAGAAATGGTAGAATGGTTGACAGTGCAAAATAGGACAAAACTAACGAAGGGGCCAGAAACGAAGGAACAAACAGAATGGAGGTTGGCAGGGTATAAACTTACAGCCTTCCAGGGATGGTACCAGCCCAATTATGATAATAACCATCAGTCTCCCTTCCTAAGCATTACTCCCAGAATAGAAAATCCCGAAGGTATAATATGCCTAGTGAGTAATGAGACTAAAGGACCAGAAATGGGACGCAGCAAGTGTTCCCAAATGACTAAATGGCAAGCCACAACTAATCCCACTGAGAGAAAGATAGCAACCGTTGGCTGGACAATGGTCCATAACAAAGCCCCAGGTGAAGGGTGGGAGAAACTATGTTACCTACCGAGACCACGGCTAGAGTTATGGAGAGCGACAACTGCTGAAGGCTCTTGTGTGGAAATGGAAATGGAGAGACTGTACAAGATCAGAATGGATTAAGTTGTCCTTGTGAAGGACAAAATAGGGGAATGTGGAAATGTATTTTTATCTAAGCTGATACCATACGGTATTTGTGTGCCCTTTGCAATATATATATAACAAAATGGAGTCCTGGTCCTTCCAGAACTTTCTGCATTTTAGCAGTCAGCTTGCATAAACAGCTAAACCTGGTTTGAGATGGCTGATGGCCATCAGACAGCTAGGAGACAAGTCATGCTGAGATAAGTACCCCCCCCCCATGGTGCTCTCCTATTGTCTACACGACAAGAGTTTCATGTCACCCCACCCTTATCTTCTAGACTCAAATCACCAGCCATTATCTCTTGTAGAGACCTCATCCATTTGATGCAAACAGATAAACTGACTAGGAAACTGAACAATCCTGACACAATGCAAGACAGGTAATAGCTCATTACCACACTCTCATGGAGTAATGGCCAGCTGGCCAACTAATAACCCTGACAAAAGGAAATATCTGGAAATCATGTCAGGAGAAAGATGTAGTAATTAACTCTTTATCTGTATTCACTGACTACGAGACAGAGCCAATACACAGGGAGAGGCCATAACTTGGGTTTTACTGTATAAATATCTTGTGAAACTGTACCATTTCGGAGGTGTTCACTTAGCCCTTGACTGAGTGTGACCTGCCCCTTGCGAGCAAGTAAATTAAAGAAACTTCTGCCGGAGCTGTAAGTGTCGGAGTCATTCTTTTCGGAGGTGGAGATTTCGACATCCGTAGCACCACGTAGCACACCCCAGTTTGGAACACCTGTGGAAGCTGGGGTTCTAAGCTGGAGCAGCCACAGTGAGGTAAGTAGTGTCAACCTGAGGTAAGTTTTTTTAATTTGAGATTCATGCTGTGGTGGCGTGAGTAATGTATTAGAGCGCTCCGAGGCCGGCTGTTTAGCTCGGGATTTTCAGCTGCTCAGCCCACCTAGCATTCTAACTCCGCTCCAAACTCAGGGCCCAGCTGATGAATTTTGTGGCGGCAGACACAAACCATTTGCCCGCACTAAATTTACCGCTCCGCCTGGATTAACGCTGTCGCAGAGGTGCGACAAATTTCCACCCTTATATCTTCAGTCGTTCCTGAAGCTCAGCCTTGGATGTCTTTCCTTTCCCCCTTTCCTCTTTGAAGACGTTTCTTTGCTCAATTACTGTTTTGCCTACCAATTTTTGATTCCAATCCACCTGGGCCAGATCTTTTTAACTCACTGAAATTAGCCGCCCTCCAGTAAAATACTTTCGCATTTGATTGTTCCTTATCCTTTTTCATAGCTACTCCAAACTTAATGATATTATGATCATTCTTTCCCAATTGCTCCTGCACATGTCCCACTTGTCCCACTGGAACCAGATCTAGCACTGCTTCCTTGGGCTGGAAACATACTGATCAAGAAAGTTCTCTTGTACACATTTCAAGAATTCCTCTCCCTCTTTGCCCCTCACACTGTATTTTCCCAGTCTATATGAGGATAATTGAAGTCCCCCATTATAACTACTATATAGTTCTTGCATCTTTGTGAAATTTGCCTGCAAAGTTGCTTCTCTATCTCCTTCACACGATTTGGTGGCCTATAGCAAACATCCAGTAGCATAATAGCACCTCCATTGTTCTTTAATACTAACCAAATAGATTCTGTCTTTGAAACCACACATAGATCAACCCTTTCCAATGCTCTAACAGTATCTTTGATCAATTCTGCCTCCCTTTTTCCTGCCTTATCTGTTGTTATATTTGTTTCACATTTTTGTGTTAACGTTTTCAATTATAAATTTCTATGTCTACATTTACAATATAAATGACCTTTGTAAACTTGTCATGCTGTAATGACACCATCCAGCCAGTGGCTTCCCTTAAGCACCCCAGTTTTTCTTTTTTCAGCTCATTAATCTGTACTGCAGAGAATCTCCTCTGTTCCAACTAATTCTACGTCTCTGCTTTCCAAACTGGACACCCTGGTCCAATTATCCCTCATCTCTAATCCCGCCTCACATGATGACTACACTTGGTCATGACGCCTGTGTGCAGCACTATAAGGAAATTGATTAGTGTTATTATTAAGCACTACAATATTCCACTCTCTTTAAGCCCCTTATTCTGTTATATCCAGGGGTTAGCGTGCCACAAGCTGTCTTGTAGGTCCTTGCATTAATTCTGATGAGGAAACTAAGACTTGGGATGACAGGTGCTGGAATGTATTACCTGGAAGTTGGGTATGAGAACAGATGTGCATATATCCATGGCTTGGTGCTAACCATTGTTGGATTGCAGAGGAGCACACATCTGCTGCTGAAGCTCTACTCCTCCAACTGGTGGAACCAGGGTTAGATTGGATATAATGCTTTCGTCAGGAGGATCCTATCAATGCACTCACTGGTGACTTGTGCTGCACACCATGTGACTCGTGAGGAGCTTCTCATAACTGCCGGTCACCAAGCGAGGGCTTAAACCAGAGCTTGTAAGTTGTCTAATGACCAATTAGTGAGGAACCTTTTTGGGGAGGAGGCAAACAGAGTCTGTTTGGGGTTCAGCTGCCTTTAAGTTGACATGCCTGCTGACAGAAATTTGGAACAAAATCAACCCTGAATGGCAGACTTGGTAATCCAATACATAAAACAGGCAGACTGCTGCAGATAATTGACCAGCTAGCCTGGCTTAATTGCATCTGGGTAAGATGATCATGGATTAGTTGGTTATTAGAATACGTGCTTGACTATCTTATAATTATCAGTATCTTATAAACATCAGTAATGCATTTATAATCCTGTGCAAGAATTAAATATAAAAATCTGTAATCATTGATAACCTGAATTTTATATGACTTGTAACCCTTTTTATGCTTAAAAGTCGGAGAGTAATCTGTAACCAGACAACCAGAAATGAGAGAGAGGATTGCTATAGTCGAATAGTGAGGATATGGGTGAAAGTTGGATGTTAGCCACCAGTAAGGATGAGACAGAGTACAGCTAGCCTGGGAATCAAGGTTAGGTGCAGGTGCCATTGTGTTGGAATGTTATAACATCCACAGTGAATAAAAACCAAGGCCAACAGCAAGGGCCGTATCTCAGCCTATGGAGACATAGTCATTTTGTATTGCCATAACTAACCCTAGGTGGAGAAAATGCAGCCGGGAGAGCATTGAGCTCTTCGAACCTCAACGCCCCGAGTGTGGAGAGGTCAGACGCAGGCAGTGGAAGGAGCATGCGGCAAATCAGTCCCACCCCTCCTTCCCCCGAAGAATGTCTGTCCCACCTGTGACAGGGTCTGTGGCTCTTGTATTGGACTGTTCAGCCACCAAAGGACTCACTTTAGGAGTGGAAGCAAGTCTTCCTCGATTCCGAGGGACTGCCTATGATGATGATGAGATATGAGTCTTGATGGTTAAAAACAGAGGATGTAAGAGTGACATGAGACTAAAACCTGCGTAAGCCAGGGCGCTACGAACGTGAAATCTTTATGATTGGATTTTGGGTTTGGGTGTCAGCCAGTGATTGGTTCAGGAGGACTCCATGGATTTTGAATGAGAGAAAGGGTACACGAAGGGGGCCTTAACAGCCACAAATTGTAGAAGATTTCAGGAGTTTAAGATTTCGGAAAGAATTAATGAGACACCCAGGAGACGAGGAGAGATGAGAGACGAGAGATACAGGGTGTAGATTACTCATGGTTGTGGCTTCTCCCCAGAGTATAAGTGGTTAATATCAGTCTTAGTTATACTCTGTAAACTGCTGTTCCAATACTGTAATGTGTTAAGTCTTGCTTGTGCTGAATAAAATTACACTCTCCCCAATACGGCTCAACCTCAAATCATTTGGAACCAGGATCCCTCTGGGATCTTTCCTACATTACAACTGTGACTACACTCCAAAAGTACTTCACTGCCTATAAAGTGTTTTGAGACGCCTGGTGGTCGTGAAAGGCGCTATATAAATCCAAGTCTTTCTTTTATACCTGGACAGACGATTCTTCCCACTCAGCTCCAGATAACCCTGCAATGCTCCAATGGGTATTGTATCTGTACTTTATGTGGGTAGAACAAATGAAGGACAAAGACACAATGAGTTGCTAGTCCATGTACTTGCTTAATAAGGTCTGAGTGCACGGAGCAGGCTCATACTAAACTATATGACAAACCATGTGATAATACATTAGAGTATGCTAAATGGACAAGCAATGGAAAGCTTGATAATGTCTGTGTCAGAAACATAGAAAATAGGTGCAGGAGTAGGCCATTCAGCCCTTCGAGCCTGCACTGCCATTCAATATGATCATGGCTGATCATGCAACTTCAGTACCCCATTCCTGCTTTCTCTCCATACCCCTTGATCCCTTTAGACATAAGGGCGACATCTAACTCCCCCTTGAATATATCTAATGAACTGGCCTCAACAATTTTCTGTGGTACAGAATTCCACAGGTTCACAATTCTCTGAGTGAAGAAGTTTCTCCTCATCTCGGTTCTAAATGGCTTACCCCTTATCCTTAGACTGTGACTCCTGGTTCTGGACTTCCCCAACATCGGGAACATTCTTCCTGCATCTAACCTGTCCAACCCTGTCAGAATTGTATATGTTTCTATGAGATCCCCTCTCATTCTTCTAAATTCCAGTGAATATAAGCCTAGTCGATCCAGTCTTTCTTCATATGTCAGTCCTGCCATCCAGGGAATCAGTCTGGTGAACCTTTGCTGCACTCCCTCAATAGCAAGAATGTCCTTCCTCAGATTAGGAGACCAAAACTGAACACAATATTCAAGGCGTGGCCTCACTAAGGCCCTGTACAACTGCAGTAAGACCTCCCTGCTCCTATACTCAAATCCCCTAGCTATGAAGGCTAACATGCCATTTGTCTTCTTCACCGCCTGCTGTACCTGCATGCCAACTTTCAATGACTTATGTACCATGACACCCAGGTCTCGTTGCACCTCCCCTTTTCCTAATCTGTCACCATTCAGATAATATTCTGCCTTCGAGTTTTTGCCACCAAAGTGGATAACCTCACATTTATCTACATTATACTGCATCTGCCATGCATATGCCCACTCACCTAACCTGTCCAAGTCAACCTGCAGCCTCTTAGTATCCTCCTCACAGCTCACACTGCCATCTGCAAACTTGGGGATATTCCTTCGTCAAAATCATTAATGTATATTGTAAATAGCTGGGGTCCCAGCACTGAACCTTGCGGTACCCCACTCGTCACTGCCTGCCATTCTGAAAAGGAGCCATTTATTCCTACTCTTTGCTTCCTGTCTGCCAACCAGTTCTCTATCCACGTCAATACATTACCCCCTATACCATGTGCTTTAATTTTGCACACTAATCTCTTGTGTGGGACCTTGTCAAAAGCCTTTTGAAAGTCCAAATACACCACATCTACTGGTTCTCCCTTGTCCACTCTACTAGTTACATCCTCAAAAAATTCTAGAAGATTTGTCAAGCATGATTTCCCTTTCATAAATCCATGCTGACTTGGACTGATCCTGTCACTGCTTTCCAAATGTGCTGCTATTACATCTTTAATAATTGAGAAAGTTGTGGGTTCAAGCCCCACTCCAGGGACTTGAGCGCATAATCTAGGCTGACACCTCAATGCAGTACTGAGGGAGTGCTGCACTGTTGGAAGTGCCGTCTTTGGGATGAGACATTAAAGTGAGGCATCATCTGCCCTCTGAGGTGGACATAAAAGATCCCATGGTACTATTTCGAAGAAGAGCAAGGGAGTTATCCCTGGTGTCCTGGTTAACATTTAGCCCTCAATTAACTTCGCAGAAAAAATGATTTTCTGGTCATTATCACATTGCTGTTTGTGGAAGCTTGCTGAGCTCAAATTGGCTGCTGCGTTTCCTACATTACAACAGTGTCTACACTTCAAAAGTACTTCATTTGTTGTGTAGTGCTTTGAGAGGATGTGGAAGGTGCTGTATAAATGCAAGTTCTTTCTTTCTGCGCTGTGGTTTTAGCCAGTTAAGTT
Organism: Pristiophorus japonicus; assembly: GCF_044704955.1. Lineage (NCBI taxonomy): Eukaryota > Metazoa > Chordata > Chondrichthyes > Pristiophoridae > Pristiophorus > Pristiophorus japonicus. Next base: position 248,814,009 of record NC_091983.1, read on the forward strand.
CCCTGTATACACTTGCGGTCTCTATGCCTGAGCTGTGCCAACCTTTGCCTAAGCTTTCTAGACTAAAGTATGGTTGTTTTTCAATGCGGACCTTGCACTGGGCAAACAGAAACTCTACCTGTATGGATTTATCAGTAGATTTGTTTGGAAACTCATAAACAGAGTGATAGATGTCTGCATATTTCAGACACCAAGCTGACTGTTATGTATGCATGCTTGTATTGTTATATGATGTCTGTAACACTGAATGTACCGTACGCAGTACACACCTTACTGTACACCAGAGGGTGCTGCTGCTGGAGACCTAAGGGTTACCTGCACACTGCGGGTAACCCAGTATAAAAGGGAGCTCACAGCTTGATGTCCTCACTCGAGGAGCTGCAAATAAAGGACTACAGTCTGCACAGTTTAAGTACCATATCCTGCCTCTTGGAGTCATTACCAAAGGTGCCTGCATACACCACAATTGGCGACGAGGTCACGAACTACACGCTCAGCATGTCGAATCTCAGCAACTTTCAGCAATTTACCAATGGGGACGATTGGGACGCTTTTGTAGAAAGATTGGAACATTTCTTCATAGCCAACGACCTGGATGGAGACACACCGGCTACACGACCGAAAAAGCGCAGGGCCATCCTGCTTAGCAGTTGTGGGCCCACCATCCATTGTCTCGTCAGGGACTTGCTAGACCCGGAGAAGACAACCACCAAGAGCTATGAGGAACGTGTAACACTAATACAGGAGCAACTAAAACCAAAAGAAAGCATCCTCACAGCCAGGCACCGGTTCTACACTCACCAGCAACCCGAAGGCCAAGAAATTACTAAGTATGCTGCACATTTAAGAAGACTAGCTGCACCGTGTAATTTTGGCGACCACCTTAATGAAGCACGAAGGGACATATTTGTCATCGGAATCGGCCACGAAGGCCTCCTACACAAATTGCTCTCTGCGGACATCACGGTCACCCTGCAGAAAGCAATTCAAGTGAGCCAGGCCTACATGGTTTCGGCCAGCGACTCCAGGCGAATACTGACCCAGGACTGTAAACCGGCGAGAGCAGTGCACCGCATGGCTACTTCTAAAGGCAGAAATGCTGCCTGAGTCCCGCAACCCTGAGTCTGCCACATGGGGCAAACCGGATGGCCCCGTGCTGGCGCTGTGGAGGAAACCACAGGGCCCACCAGTGCCGCGACAAAGACTATACATGCAGAGGCTGCAAAGAAAAAGGACACCTTCAGAGAATATGCAGAAAAAGCTTTACTCACCGCGTCACTGATGAGTTGGCTGATCACCGGGGCTCCGACACAGATGAAGTAGACATCAACGGGGTCCCAGTTTCCATGGAGATCGACACAGGGGCGAGCATGGACGTCCAGGTCTCCCAGGGCGGCGTGTTGAACAAACTCTCCCTATGGATCGTTGCCGGAGATGGTCCCATGCTGCTTGGAAGGAATTGGATGAACCCCGGTCCAAATCAGTCGAAGTGGCGACGGCTAGGGCTCCAGCAATCGACATCGAACATGAATCCATCGCTGCATCTAGAGATCCCACTGCACGGCAAAATCTCCAGGACCAAAAACCCAAACTCCACCTTCCGGGCCGGGGCAGGACTCCAAGAGACGAACATCATCGAAAGAAGTGGATTCCTGACGTCCATGGCCGAACCTGAGGAAGAAAAGATCACCACAGCCTACATGGATGAGAGCCAGAAGATGGCGGCTGCACCACGAGGAGAAGAATCTAAAATCAAAATGGCCGCGACCAGACAACGAGGGGCAACATTGGAGGAGCGACACGTGACACCGAGCGGCCAATCTGATTGGAAGGCTCCCTTAAAGGAGACCAGTAACCAAAAAAATTTAAAGGGACAATTTCAATTTGAAGATGACAGGGACTTTAAAGCTAAAAATGCAGTAAAAGAGTGCAAGTATGATAATCTAACCATGAATTGTGATGCTGGTGTAACTAATGAGAAAAATGAAATGAATGCTTGTGTAAGTAAGGCTAAGAACAAGCTTGTTATGTGTGATGATTATGACAGAGAGTTTGAAATGCCTAATGTAACCATGTCTGGTGAGACCATGATACCAAAAAGTGATGCAAATGCTATTATTAACAATTTAAAGGCAGTCAATAATATAGACTCGACCATGTATGACCAGAGCCATGGTGTCATGTATACAGGTAGAACACAGTTAAAAGAAACTGGGTTCTACAAGGACCATGTAAATGCTAGAGGAATCCCCCCATGGGAGACCCCCAGGTCCAGCTGGCTACCAGACCATGTAGCCTGGACCTTTGGAACTAGTGCGATGCCCCAGGAAGGACACACACACACCCAGTGGGAGCAGACCCACTACAGGGACAGTGGTTAATGGGCAGCACAGCCACCACCACTGGCAACCTGCCCCAGACCAGCCCTACACCCCCTGGCCATGAGGGCCAACACCAGGAGTGAGAGGCCAATACCCTCCAGCTTTCCTGGCAAACCCTGGGATGACCAGACTCTCATCCCAATTGGAGGACAGGGAGCCCACACAGTCCTGTGGCTCTGCCCACCACCACACAACTACCCACATCACAGAGTATGCACCCTACCCACTGCTGCAATGGCTACCCCACTGAGGGATCCCACAACAGTGGCACCCACATGGTCTGTGTGTGAGGGGGGGAAATGTATGAGGCCAGTCTCAAGTACAGGGCTCACACCTGGCACCCACAACCTCTCATAGCCCACTACTAATCACCTCCCCAAGTCATTACAATAAGGACTTGAAAAATGCTTAGGGGGGAGTGTTGTTAAGTATGCATGCCTGTATTGTTATATGATGTCTGTAACACTGAATGTACCTTACACTGTACACACCTCACTGTACACCAGAGGGTGCTGCTGGTGGAGACCTAAGGGTTACCTACACACTGCAGGTAGCCCAGTATAAAAGGGAGCTCACAGCCAGTTGTCGTGGTGCATATAGGTACCAACGATATAGGTAAAAAACAGGATGAGGTCCTACAAGATGAATTTAGGGAGCTAGGAACTAAATTAAAAAGTAGGACCTCAAAAGTAGTAATCTCAGGATTGCTACCAGTGCCACGTGCTAGTCAGAGTAGGAATCGCAGGATAGCTCAGACAAATATGCGGCTTGAGGAATGGTGCAGAAGGGAGGGATTCAAATTCCTGGGACATTGGAGCTGGTTCTGGGGAGGTGGGACGGTCTGCACCTGGGCAGGACCGGAACCAATGTCCTCGGGGGAGTGTTTGCTAGTGCTGTTGGGGAAGATTTAAACTAATATAGCAGGGGGATGGGAACCAATGCAGAGAAGTAGAATGGGGGCAGAAGCAAAAGATAGAAAGAAGAAAAGTAAAAGTGGAGGGCAGAAAAACCCAAGGCAAAAAGCAAAAATTACAGCAAAATCCTAAAGGGGCAAAGAGTGTTAGAAAGACAAGCCTGAAGGCTCTGTGCCTCAATGCGAGGAGTATTCGGAATAAGGTGGACGAATTAACTGCGCAGATAGCAGTTAACGGGTATGATGTAATTGGCATCACGGAGACATGGCTCTAGGGTGGCCAAGGCTGGGAACTCAACATCCAGGGGTATTCAACATTTAGGAAGGATAGACAGAAAGGAAAAGGAGGCGGGGTGGCATTGCTGGTTAAAGAGGAAATTAATGCAATAGTAAGAAAAGACATTACCTTGGATGATGTGGAATCGGTATGGGTGGAGCTGCAGAATACCAAAGGACAGAAAACGATAGTGGGAGTTGTGTACAGACCACCAAACAGTAGTAATGAGGATGGAGACAGCATCAAACAAGAAATTAGGGATGCATGCAATAAAGGTATAGCAGTTATCATGGGCGACTTGAATCTGGGCTAACCAAACTGGTAGCAATGCGGTGGAGGAGGATTTCCTGGAGTGTATTCGGGATGGTTTTCGAGACCAATATGTCAAGGAACCAAGCAGGGAGCTGGCCATCCTAGACTGGGTGATGTGTAATGAGAAAGGACTAATTAGCAATCTTGTTGTGCAAGACCCCTTGGGGAAGAGTGACCATAACATGGTAGCATGCTTTATTAAGATGGAGAGTGACACAGTTAATTCAGAAACTAAGGTCCTGAACTTAAGGAAAGGTAACTTTGATGGTTTGAGGCGTGAATTGGTTAGAATAGACTGGCAAATAAAACTTAAGGGTTGACGGTGGATAGGCAATGGCAAACATTTAAAGATCACATGGATGAACTTCAGCAATTGTACATCCCTGTCTGGAGTAAAAATAAAACGGGGAAGGTGGCTCAACCATGGTTAACAAGGGAAATTAAGGATAGTGTTAAATCCAACGAAGAGGCATATAAATTGGCCAGAAAAAGCAGCAAACCTGAGGACTGGGAGAAATTTAGAATTCAGCAGAGGAGGAAAAAGGGTTTAATTAAGAGGGGGAAAATAGAGTATAAGAAGAAGCTTGCCGGCAACATAAAAACTGACTGCAAAAGCTTCTATAGATATGTGAAGAGAAAAAGATTAGTGAAGACCAATGTAGGTCCCTTGCAGTCGGATTCAGGTGAATTTATAATGGGGAACAAAGAAATGGCAGACCAGTTGAACAAATACTTTGGTTCTGTCTTCACGAAGGAAGACACAAATAACCTTCCGGAAGTACTAGGGGACCGAGGGTCTAGTGAGAAGGAGGAACTGAAGGATATCCTTATCAGGCAGGAAATTGTGTTCGGGAAATTGATGGGATTGAAGGCCGATAAATCCCCGGGGCCTGATAGTCTGCATCCCAGAGTACCTAAGGAAGTGGCCCTAGAAATAGTGGATGCATTTGTGATCATTTTCCAACAGTCTATCAACTCTGGATCAGTTCCTATGGACTGGAGGGTAGCTAATGTAACACCACTTTTTAAAAAGGGAGGGAGAGAGAAAACGGGTAATTATAGACCGGTTAGCCTGACATCAGTAGTGGGCCTATTTTCTATGGTTCTATGTTTCTATGATGGTCAAGCCTGAAATCGGTGGTCGGAAAAATGTTGGAATCAATTATTAAAAATGAAATAGCGCATTTGGAAAGCAGTGACATGATCGGTCCAAGTCAGCATGGATTTATGAAAGGGAAATCATGCTTGGCAATGATTTGGATGAAGGAATAGAGTGTAATATCTCCAAGTCTGCAGATGACACTAAGCTGGGTGGCGGTGTGAGCTGTGAAGGGGACGCTAAGAGGCTGCAGGGTGACTTGGAGAGGTTAGGTGAGTGGGCAAATGCATGGCAGATGCAGTATAATGTGAATAAATGTGAGGTTATCCACTTTGGGGACAAAAATACAAAGGCAGAATATTATCTGAATGTTGGCAGATTAGGAAAAGGGGAAGTGCAACGAGACCTGGGTGTCATGGTACATCAGTCATTGAAATTTGGCATACAGGTACAGCAGGCGGTGAAGAAGGCAAATGGTATGTTGGCCTTCATAGCTAGGAGATTTGAGTATAGGAGCAGGGAAGTCTTACTGCAGTTGTGCAGGGCCTTGGTGAGGCCTCATCTGGAATATTGTGTTCAGTTTTGGTCTCCTAATCTGAGGAAGGACGTACTTGCTATTGAGGGAGTGCAGCGAAGGTTCACCAGACTGATTCCCGGGATGGCAGGACTGACATATGAGGAGAGACTGGATCAACTGAGCCTTTATACATTGGCGTTTAGAAGGATGAGAGGGGATCTCATAGAAACATACATGATTCTGACGGGACGGGACAGTTTAGATGCGGGTAGATTGTTCCCGATGTTGGGGAAGTTCAGAACCAGGGGACACAGTCTTAGGATAAGGGGTAGGCCATTTAGGACTGAGATGAGGAGAAACTTCTTCACTCAGAGAGTTGTTAACCTGTGGAATTCCCTGCCGCAGAGAGTTGTTGATGCCATTCATTGGATATATTCAAGAGGGAGTTAGATATGGCCCTTACAGCTAAGGGGATCAAGGGATATGGAGAGAAAGCAGGAAAGGGGTACTGAGGTGAATGATCACTCATCATATTGAATGGTGGTGCAGGCTCGAAGGGCCGAATGGCCTACTCCTGCACCTATTTTCTATGTTTCTCTGATGTCCTCACTCGAGAAGCTGCAAATAAAAGACTACAGCCTACATAGTTTAAGTACCATACCCTGCCTCGTGGAGTCATTCCCAAAGGTGTCTGCATATGCCACACTGACCACAAAAACAAATCGTTCCCCTTATCATTTTCAATTAATATACAACATAAATTAGGAATAAAAAAAGTTTGCTGAGCACTTTTTCATGGAAATGAAAATGTCCCCCTTCCCTCACAATCACCAGGCCACACTATTCTTCATCACCAACAACATCACATCCCCTCTGGTGTCTTCAATCCATGTCATTTCAGTTCAATTCCCTGTTTTTACACTTCAGCAAGCCTTTTTCTCAGCGTTTGCCAAATGCTAAAATCCATCAAAAGTGGGTGTGCCGTTGCAAACCTGACATCTTACTGGTTTACGTGACACAATCGGTCCAGGTGTTCACTCTCGAACAGCCAAGATAGAGGGAGAGAGGGAGAGAGAGAGGTTGAGGGAGGGAGCTGGAGGGAGAGAGAGAGAGAGAGGGAGAGAGAGAGGGAGAGGTTGAGGGAGGGAGCTGGAGGGAGAGAGAGAGAGAGAGGGAGAGAGAGAGAGAGAGGTTGAGGGAGGGAGCTGGAGGGAGAGAGAGAGAGAGAGGGAGAGAGAGAGAGAGAGGTTGAGGGAGGGAGCTGGAGGGAGAGAGAGAGAGAGAGAGAGAGAGGGCGGGAGAGGGCGAGAGGGAGGGAGGAAGAGGTAGGGAGAGAGAGGGAGAGTGAGAGAGAGAGAAAGGGAGGGAGGGAGAGAGTGCTCCTACAACTGTCATTAGCACAGTTTGTTACTTAATTGAGAGCACAATTGATGAGAACATTAGGCTGCTTTTTTGTTCAATCTCAATTTAGTCTGCCTTCTTGCCATCTCCTTTAACATATATGCTAACTACCAGCATTTCACAATGATGCTCTTTTAGAGGCATGGTTAAAAAAGCAGAAATCACCAACAAAAGTTCGCCCCCTCTCCCTCTAGTTCCACTCTTGGCTTTGCCCAGCTGCTAATGCAGCAGCCAATGCCTCCCACATCCCTGCCCCCCTCAGGAGTTCCCGTCTGCAGTATTCAGAGGCCACAATCTCTGCTATTAATAATTTGAGCAGTGCCAAAATGGAGCCAGTCCAATGCATCAGCCATGATCATATTGCAGACTCGAAGGGTTGAATGGCCTCCTACTGCTCCTATTTTCTATGTTCTATGGGCCCAAGTTTCCACAAGAAAAAAAACGGGCGCCCCTCCGAGCTGGGCGCCCGTTTTTCGCGCCTAAAACGGCGCCTAAAAAAATCCACCTACCTGTAGGTCCTCTGGCCCTCGGCGCAGCACGAGCTGTGGGGGGGCGGAGCCAGGTCCCGGCGCTGAAAACAGTGCCGGGACCTCTGCACATGCGCGCTACAGTGGGCACGCAAGTGCAGTAGCTCCAGGCGCCGAACTGTGTGGGAGGGGCCCGAAGCACGCAGCCCCTAGCCCTGGCCCAATGGCCTCACTGGGGCTGCGTGAATAAGGCTCCTCCCACGGCCAGCTCCTGCTCCCCGTCCCGACCCGACACCCGCTCCCCCCCCCCACCCCGACCCGAGACCGACACCCGTTCCCCCCTCCCCCCCCCGACCCGCGCTCCTGTTCCCGCTCCCCGCCCCCCCCCCCCGACTGGACCCAACCCGACCCGCGCTCCCGCCGCCCCACCCCCCCCCCACTGGACCCGACTCCCGCTCCCGGACTGGATCCGATCCGACCTGACCTCCCCCTCCTTCTCTCCCTCCCCCCCCCCTCTCTCTCTCTCCCTCCCTCCCCCTCTCTCTCTCTCTCCCTCCCTCCCCCTCTCTCTCTCCCCCTCCCGCTCAGCGGCCGAACGGCTGCAGAATTCTCCGTGCCTGAAGCACTTTCACACAGGTAGGAAGATGGTTTATTTAATCTTTTCTTTGCTTATAAATGTTTATTCAGGTTGGATTTATTTGTATAATATTTGTAGAAGTATAAATAAGGATTTATTGTAGAATTTAATGAGTTCCCTTCCCCTCCCCCTCGTTCTGGACGCCTAATTTGTAACCTGCGCCTGATTTTTTAATGTGTAGAACAGGTTTTTTCAGTTCTACAAAAATCTTCACTTGCTCCATTCTACTTTAGTTTGGAGTACGTTTTCACTGTGGAAACTTTGAAATCAGGCGTCAGTGGCCGGACACGCCCCCTTTTGAAGAAAAAATTCTGTTCCAAAGTAGAACTGTTCTACCTGACTAGAACTGCAGAAAAACAAATGTGGAGAATTGAGATTTCTAAGATAGTCCATTCTCCACCAGTTGCTCCTAAAAATCAGGCGCAAATCATGTGGAAACTTGGGCCCAATTGTTTCTAAAAGCAGTTTGGAGTAGTTTGGGGAGTGGGACTGAGTGAGCATAAGGGGCTGGGGGGGTTGGGGAGGGGGGGGGGGAAGAATGGCAATGAAATGGATTGCAGTGAAAGGGAGAGAAAGCCGGGCAGTGGGATCAGTTTTGGATTCATCAAACACAGGGCCAGGAATACATGATGGGCAGAATGGTCTCCTTCTGTGCTGGAAACTTCGATTGGAAAATGGTTGGATATAAAGGGAAGGGAAGGAAACGTGAGGGGAGAAAGAAGAGAGGAAATCAAAGGAGAAGGAAAGAGAGAAGAAGGAAGGGAATGAGAGGAGAAGGAGGGGGAATGTGTATCAGTAAAGAATTGTTCTGTATGTGAAGGAATATTGTGTGTAAGTGAAGGAATGTTGGGTACACCTACAGCTTCAATTAGAAAGCCCATGTAACGACTTGTTTTCATATCCTAGGGCCATTCTTCAGTTGTCAGCTTTCTGGGAGCTATGTCAGCTTATTTAAAGCTGCAAGAAATTCTGGTTCACTCACAACTTGTCAGATAGGCAAAAGCACAGCAACAGCTGTGGAGACGTGGGTGGTAGAGTTGAGGTTAAGCTGGGTATTATCAGCAAACGTATAAAAGCTGAACTCATGCTTTGGATAATATCACCGAGAGGTAACACGAGGAATAAACATTCACTCCCTCCACCATGGCTGAAGTGTGCACCATCTACAGGATGCACTGCAGCAACCCATCAAGACTTCTTTGGCAGCACCTCTCAAACCTACAACCTCCATCATCTGGGAGGACAAGGGCAGCAGGTGCACTGGAACACCACCACCTCCAAGTTCCTCTCCCAGCCATATCACCGTTTCTTAATCGTTGCTGGGGCAAAATCCTGGAATTCCCTACCGAACCGCGATTACATGAAGGCCCACCACTGACTTCTCAAGGGAAACTGGGGATGGGCAATAAACACCCATATCCTGAGAATTAATTTACAAAAG